>NC_048312.1:20653714-20814682 GCF_013100865.1 Trachemys scripta elegans | reverse complement strand
GGGAGGGGAAGTGCCCGGCCGGCGGCTGGGGTCCGGAGGCAAGGGGGCTGCCTGAAGCCCATAGCGCTCGGGCAGCTCGGCTCTTAAACAGAGCCGAAGAGTCAGGGGAGGAGCAGAGCCGCCATTTTCCCGGACATGTTCGGCTTTTTGGCAATTTCCCCCGGACGGGGGTTTGAGTGCCGAAAAGCCGGACATGTCCGGGAAAAAGAGGACGTATGGTAACCCTAGCTAGCACTGCTAGTCCTGTGCAGGAACACTGAATCCTTGTTCCCTATATGACTGTGATGAATGGTTTGTCCTGTTATGTGATGATATAGAGACCAGTGGATTTAATACATATACTTGACAGATGTATACATAAGTATGTTCTAGATGCGACGATATACTTAGCTGCTTTCCAAACTGCCCCAGCCAGAGACCTGGCATTCTGGCAGCTACTCAAGACAGACAGAAAGAGAGGCGACTGCATTCTTTTCAAATAGCACTGTGCACATGCCCAAAATATGCCACTTTGTATCACAAAAGAACACTGAATGTAAAATCAATTAAGCAGCAAATAATTTTTTTCTCTCTCCCTCACATAGGAAGGAACATAAGTACTTTTACATCTGGGATCTGTGCAGGCAATTAAATAAAATGTTTTCTTGTGTAATAAAAACTAAGGAAAGATTTTAAATTTTCTAATATTCCAAGACTCTGCTTCCCCCCCGCTGTCTCTCTTGCCCTAAAATGTTCTGATCTCTTCATGCAGATAATCAAAGTCACAATGATTTCTACAGCACTGCTTTTGTTTATAAAAGGTTAGATGATCCAATCATAGAACAGAAACAAAATCACATGCCTTAGATGATCAATTGCACAATGCAAATAGCAATTAAAGAATACTTGCACCAAACAATTTGTGTGCAATCCATAAACTGAAAATGATTTGCACAAAACCATGTTATGATTATAAATAGCAATAAAATAAAATTTGTAAAAATAAGAGACTGTTCACAGATAATCCAGAAATGTGGAAAAGTACTGTCACAGAGCCACAGGACTGGTGCTACGCCCTCATCTTTGGAACAGTCTCTAGGAGTGTCAGACCCTATACGGTCTCACTCTTTCTCCAGGGTAAGCCACATGGCTTCACTGCCTCCTTAGACTGGACCTCTGGGTTTTCAGGACTCCTGCTTCATATAGTGAGCTCCGTTCAGCGAGCCCAACAGAGACAGACTGCTGACGGAAGCTTGTATGCTCTTCAGGGAATAATGCACCTCACCAAGCATTTGTAATGGCACCAAACAGCATTGTCAAAAGAGTTGGGTTTATTAGTCAGCTGGAATACAGCACAGGAAGTCCTTAGGGTAGCATACAGAACTAAAGATTAAAGCATAGTCCAATCTGGTTAGCCCAGAGCCCAGCCAAACTCTAGTGGACCCCTTTGTTCAAGCTCTGTCTGTCTCTCCGTCTGACCTCCTTGGTCTGACTCCAGGGGAGAACCCCAACTCCCTCCAGCAGCCAACTCATATCCCCCACCTCACACCTGTCCAGTCCTTTGTTCTCCAGCTGAGAATTGCTGCTCTAGGCTTGTCTAAACTTAAAACAGTGCAGCTGCAATGTTGTAGTGCTTCAGTGAAAATACTACCTATGCGACAGCAGGGCTTCTCCCATCGGTGTAGGTAATCCACCTCCCCAAGAGGCAGTAGCAAGGTTGACAGGAGAATTCTCTCGTCAATCTAGTGCTGTCTACACCAGAGGTTAGGTCGGTTTAACTTGTTTAGGGATGTGGATTTTTCAGACCTCTGAGCGACATAGTTATATCGACCTAATTTTCTAATGTAGGCCTGCTGAAAGGTGGGGAAATCTTCTCGGTGGGTGGGGGGTTGGTAGGTGTCAATGTCCTGGTGACTGGATTTGCCATTGTCTTCTCAGATGCTCCATTGCTATGGGGACTAATGCCTAGACAGCTAGGTTACACTCAGATCTATGTCTCTTAGCCTGCCCTGAGAGCAGTCTTTTTCCAGTCCTTTTCCCCCCCACTGTAACAATGCAGCATATGGGGGAAACTGAGGGACACAGGGGCTTCATAAAAATACCACAGAAAATTCCCACTTTGTCACAAGGGTCTGAATAAATTATTGATTCAGAGGTTTTCACTGAAGTCTCATCAGCATAATGAATTCAGTTGCGCACTTGTTGAGAACAGATTCTCAGAAAGACAGGATTCTGTTACGCTCACTAGAGGAGCCAAATGAACTTCCTAACGCAGTAGAGCATACTTGCTAACAAATTGCACACAAGATGGAGTGCAGTGTCAGTACACGAGATTGAATTACATCGATGCTTGGGCATTCGACCTGGTTCTTCCAAGGTGATTATTTCTATCCTGCTAGACTGCACTATTCTGTAGGACACTACATCTTCCTGCACAGGAAACACAAGAGAAGCTTCTGCCCTGAGCAACACAGCATGTTGTAAAGGAAGAGGTAAAACTTCTTTAGGCTCTGAGGAGTGCAATTAAAACACCTCCCAGGAAGAAAATAACCTTCCGAAGTGTCCATTAGTTAATTAGCTTTTTATTCATTTGTTCTTATCTTCTGCTAGAAGAGCAGAAAATCAATGAGGGCAACAAACATTCTTATCAGCAGGAAAATCAAAAGGTTCTGAAGAAGCCATAATGCTTCTGATTGTGGAAGAACTTCTAGTTCTTGGGGGTGAGTCTAGACTCTATGAAAGAAACTGTTCTATGAACTGTTCTATGAATTGTTTGAGAAAATCCAGTTGTAAACACAGATTGATTTACTGTGCCCTTTGGGAAAATCGAGAAATGCTAGTGGCAAAAGCCTAGCTCCAGACTCTACACCAATTCCTTCCAATAACATTTTTTTCCAGTCTGAAGAAAATAAATCTGAGTTAAGACAAAATATTAAACCAACTGCCTGTACTCTTAATTAGTAAGCCAATCACAATGTGCAAAACTGCTTACCATCTAGCAGACATACTCTTCCTCTCTTCAGAAATAAGCAACTTCATGGTGAAGGAATGTCAGCACAAACTATTAAATTACCCAAGGTATGAGTGTGATACAAAATGAGGGCAAGGGCAATAGAGAAATAGAATTTGGAACCATACCCTAACACTGCCACATTAATCATGCCTCGTTACTCACTCTGCACCCTTCTGCAGTCTCATGCCCTATGCAGATCATTCTAATTTTAATTAAATTTGGTATGTAAACTAATTAAAGAAATTATGTCAAAGCATGTGCAATCTCTTGAGCTGAGAATATGGATTTGAAAAAATAAAAAATGTACCCATAATGGGACATGATTGCTTTTTTTAATTTAACATGCCAATATTACAAACTCATTTTATGTGAAGGAAAAGTGAAAATGACACAAACTATATTGAATTGTACAAATAGATTACAAAAATTAGTGAAATGAAGAAGTCAATTAGAAATATTCAGGGTCAGATAGATACAACTGACAGCAAGACACTGGCGAATGAAGCCTAAAGTACAGCCCTTTGAATATCTCCAGCTCTATAGAGAAGCTTAACATTGCAGCTCTTGTACAGGTTATAAGTTTAACCAGTTTTAAACTTCATACCTGTTTCATTTACTTTTACTCTTTTTTAAGGTTAAATTCGACCACTGTAATAGGGGTTTACAAAAGGCCTTCCATGTCACTTAAGCCTCTGGTGTGTTGGCATGCCAGGGATACAGGAACACAGAGATCCTCTGCACCCCATGAGTACTGCATAGGGAGTCTCTGTGTCAGTGCTGACCAGCCAAATGTGGAAGGGGATATTGAAGGTGAAAAAGTGGAAGAAACTCCTGTATCCTCATATTCACGATTAGAGTGGTATAAAACACACAAAGGGTGTGGTCAGTATTTTAACAATGGATTAGAAGATTAGTTGCAGCTCTGCAACTTTTCATGGGTTGAGAGGTGAATGCTATTCTCCCAGCCCTTGCAGAACTGTCTTTGGTATTGCACTAGGAGGAATGAATTTTATATTATGTGATTATCTAACATAATATTGGTGCACACATTTGAAATTCATTCTGAGACCTATTCACTAGATCAATTCCACAGGAGACATGCCTCAAGGTTTCCTTTTAAGATGTACCACAGATGTTCGAACAATCACTATGTGATTGTTTCAGGAAATCTGGTGGTGGTTTTGTGGGTGAGTGTGATGAAAAATACAACTCATGATTTGGCACAGGACAGAGAAGTGCAACCCAAAGACAAAAGTAAATAGTAGCAAATCTCACATGTTGAGAAGTGGGTAGTTGCCATTACCTTCTGAAGTAGAACTGGCACATAAAGAAATGACCTTTTTGATGAAAAACAATGACATCATGGGAGCAATGCAAGTTATCAATCTACATTTTATGGTTTTCCTGGAGATGAAATCTCCAAATCCTATAAAATCTCTGCAACAATTTTTTAAGGTTTAACTTACTATACTAAGCAGAGATTTATCCATGAATGGACTCAGATTATTAGTTCCAAAGAAAAATGAAGACCAGAAATCCAGTAATCATCATTAAAGAATTTTATATATAGATTTGCTACTGTGTTGCTCTAGTTTTGCACCGGTAGAATTCCATGGAATCAGCTGAGGTGCACTCACATAATATTCTGCAATGCAGTGGTGGATTGGGTCCATGATATTCAACTTCACAGAGAACATTCAAGGCCAAAATCAAAGTTAAACTCCAAAGTAACAACATTTTATTTCTCACAATCTGATCAAGCTGTCATGACAATGCTGAACTTATGCTTCAATTCTATTCCTGGCTCTACCACAGAATTGTTTGACTGTGGGCAAATCATTTCAACCCTGAACTTCATTTCACACATCTGTAATGTAAGTTTAATACTTAACAATTTACTGAGTTGTTTTGAGGCTTACCAAATTAATGTTTATAAAACATTTTAATAATCATAGATAGAAAGTGCTATTTAAGTAAGTGTAAAGAATTATTATAAACGCCAGACTTTTCATTCAGGGTGCATGTGTTTTTTGTCTACAGATGTGGAAGTGTGATTCTGCAGCAAGGCTTCACAGCTCCACCAAGATTCTTGACACACTTTAGAAATCTGCTTATGCAAATAATTTTCTTGCAGGAGACTCATTTGTTTCAGGTTGAAGCAAAACTATAAAGGAGATCAGTTTACCAAGTTGTTCTGGCCAAATTCACTTCCAAGAAATATGCTATGGTGATTTATTTAGTAATTTACTGTTTGTTTTTATGGAACAGTTCATGGATCCAGAGTGATATTTGCTGGCATAAGAGATGATTTTTAGGCAAAAAAATTACTCTGATTAATGTCTAGACCTTTGTGAGAGATTCTACTAAGTACTGTTATGCATATGTGTATTATTTCCACTATTTTGTGCCCCTGGTTGGTAAAGGAAAACTAGAATTGTATTTTGAATCTGAACTACCCTCATTAGTGAATCCTCTTTCCAAATGTGCTAACACAGAAGATGTGTAAAGACCTGGATTTTATTGATTCTTGGTTATGTTAGAACCCAAGAGAGCTTTTACATTTAGTTCTGCATTTCACTGGTGTGTTTATAGATTTGTTTTTAATCTAATTCCTCTGGTCACTGAGTGGATGCGTGAGATAAAGTAGATGGGATTAAAAGATTATGTATCTTAATTCTTTTCTATGAATTTTGCATTGTTTCCCTCATGAGAACCCAGGTGGTGTTTAACCTTCCACTTTCCAATGGTTTTTCACTTAGTTTTGTTTATTTCACCAAGCACATTCTACAACTGAGAGATTAACTAATTCTCAGAAATATCCATGTTAGCTTGCTTAAAATATGCTGAAAGTGCACCTACACAGTCTGATAACTACTTTTACAGCTGCTCAGAAACTTATGTGAGACTCTATTTATTGGCATATGAGCTCTATAGGCTAAAGGATCTGCACTGATGTAATACAGCACAGCCACCAGTTAGACCAGGAATATTTTTTTTTCTAAAACAGTGGTCCCATAACTTCAAGTTATTACTGAAAATATTAGATTAAAAATACCAAAATTTAGGATAGAGCTCTTATGATCCTAAATTGCTCCAGGGGCTCCAACTGGTTCCCAAATCAGGGGAGCATAAAGATGGTAAAAATCCACTTGATTTGAGGATTAAGATCATCCTGTTTAGCCACGTTATCTTTTGTGTTCAATGTGGATTAGCATCATACCACTTAGCCTCACTCATATTCTGCAACCATTTTCCATAGTAAATTGACACTTTTCTGTTTCCTACTGAGATACATGTCACAGGAACATATATATGGCTGCAGGATCTCAACTCCAGATATGATGAACTTAATTTGGGTCAGTGTTCCAGTGGATTTAAGAATGAGTTTTAAGTAGGCTCAAATTCTATCCCTCCTCTACAGTGCAAAACAATGAAACTGTCACATAAACAGCTAGGACTGAGCTTGCAAAATGTGGAAAAGACTTTATTGGCTTGGAATATTAGCTGATGTTTAACATGCATGACCATCACAGTATACATTTCTCATAATTCATATGGTTAGGCCTCGCTAAACAGTTTTGTAAAAGGTTTCTGCTTTCCTTAGGAAAATTTTGATTTTATCTAAAAATCAAAATTGAAATATTTCAACCAAACCCCAAAATATTTTAACTTAGATATGCTCCTCATAGGAGTTGCAGTTTGGTTGCCTCGTGTCCCTATTTTTCTCCATGGGCAGGCTCCTCAGTTGGATTCCATCTCCCATGCTGAATTGTGACCAAGGGACTCCCAGGATGTATTGCCTTTCCTCACTGAGAGGAGATTGTGGTGCATCCTGTGAGGTATCATACCCATGAGCCCAATCTATAGAAGAGAATGGGAGTATGAGGCATCTGAACTATAGTTCCCATGAGGCACCACAATGGCATTTCCAAATTGGAATATTTTGGCTTTTGATTTTTCACTGAAAAGTCAACATTTTTCTGCAGGGGCGGGGGCATTTTATGACTAGCTCCACATATGATATATTTGTATTATGAATATTTGGAGTTTCATTAAGAGTTTAAAGCCTGTTTTAATCCTGACTATCCATATTGTAAATGTTCAAGAAACAAATTAGCCATCCTGTAGCCAAGATTACATCAAAGTAGCATCTTGTGTTTACGCATCCACTCTAGATCTAGACATCAGGCACTTGCATATAAGTGTGCATTTAGGTGTTCTTTGATCCTGTTCAATAAGCCAAGTATAGCTATTTGTGTGTATATACCCAAACTACTCCAGCTCCACATGCTGGAGAGGAATTATATAAAAATGGATGATGTTTTAGTGTGGCTGGTGGCTTTTTTCCTTTATCTCAGAAAACATAAGAAGATAGAAAATAAATTCTGCTGTCAAATGGAACATGGAATATTTTCTTGTTCAAATACATGGAAATACAGTATGCTTTCAAACCTGATGGGTTCCTATTTGACTGTATTATAAAATGTTTAACTACTCTGATTGTAAGGAATTTTTACCCACTTTCTCTCATTTTCCTCTCTAACTGCTTTTTCCCATTTGCTGCTTCCTTTTCTTCTTCTTTTTTTTTTCACATTTGTCACTCCTTTTTTCCCCATCTTTTCAGTTTCTTCATCCTTCATCTGTTCTTTTTATTTCCGTTCTTTTTCTGGCTGCCTTTTTGTGTCTGTTTTGCTGCCATTCATTTTTCATTTTTTACTTGCCATAGCCATTTGTCTTGGATAAAGAGGAAAAAAGGGGAGTTCTAAATTAAACTCCTAGACTAATTTTTCAGTCTCTCCTCCTGGGCAATTTTTTTTATCTCTTTATCATTTTATTTCCAGCTGTAAAACACTCCTCATCAGCTGTACCCAACTACCCAGATCTCAAGAGCACTACAACTGAGGGAAGCCTGAAACTGAAAAAACTCAAAGCATATTCTGTGAGCTCAAAAACAGTTCTGAGGAGTTAGTGGAAACATAGAACCCTTGTCATTTTCAAGACACTTCAATTGTAATATGGCACTAATTAGGATCCAGATGCCTCATGCACTGGATGAAGAGCACGTAGTTTGTGATGAGGGATCTGCACTTGCCCCTCTAGCATCCAAAGATGTGTGCATTATCCCTGATTGGTGGAAAAAGTATTTTTTTATGGGCTCGGCTGCTTATCAGCTCATGCCTCAGCAGGAAGATGAAAGATGTCCAAATGTCAATGCTGCTACTAGAAACATTTGAAGGGAACAACAGGGACACACTTTTAACACGCAGTGAACTGAACTGCAGTAAATAGATTTTAGATGGTACAGAATTTAAAGAATGACAGTTTGCTAAGAAACAGAGACCATTTTTAAAGGCACTTGGCAATGCTGCAATAATTTTGGCTTCAGTGGGGTTGTACCAGGGTAAATAAAGCAGAAGCCCTAATTTAAGACAAGTGGATTCATTTGGCAAGCATTATCCCAGTCTTGGAATAATTTTCCCTTCATGCTAGCCAATGAAGCATAGTAGAACACTTTGATTCACATCTTTGAGGAACAAGTTCTCAGATCTGTTCAGCTGCCTCCTGCTGTGAACTCCTGTAATCAACAGCAGAGGAGCTCAGCAGAAGACATTTTCCCCCTCTCCTGTGGAAGAAACTCTCAGACTTACTCTGCTCCATCACTACCAGCGACCGCCTATTACTACTCCCTGCTCCTCAACTTGTGTGTGACATCACTAGAGAATAAAATTCTGGTAGCCAAGGGAGACAATGAGAAGACACTTGAGGCATCCTCCCCTCTCACACATACATACACAATAATTGCCACTTAGCATACACCCAACATGTCATGTCTTCTCCAACCCATTCTAGCATATTTTTATACCAGATCCACCCTTACAAGGACTATCAAGTAAATGCCCCGGACAAAAGTATGATATGACACTCAGATCCTTGGAATTTAACTATCCGGAGGCCGAGTTCTTTAAGGGATGTGGGACAAAAATATCCCCTACCTGCCAAACCCAAACTACTCCTGGGGTTGGAAAACGTCACCAAAATGTTTTCTTCTTTGTAGCCAAACAATTTATTAACTACAACTTGACACAAAGATCTGGTCATAAATTGGGCATAAGATTTGGATAGGAATATATCACTGCATAAATAAATAGAACTGCTACTGGGAGTTATTGACTTCAGTTCACTTTACACATGTCATGGGTACATACACAGTGAACTGCTCCGAAAGATACTACTTAACACCTTTCCAGTTGTTCAGAATGAAATCACATATTGCTGTGGCACTGTCCACACTTTCTGGAACATTTCACAGCAGTTATAAGTCTAATAAGATACAAAATACTGAGGATTCCTGGGATGTTTTCAAGGCTTAACACTTTCTCTTATCTAGATTACAATCATCTGAGATATTTTAAAATGGGGTTTTGAATTGTACTTCTTCAACTTCCCTTTTAATGATATGAGGATTTTCTATTTTAAACTTGAGGGAGGAAGAAGGATTCCAGTGGGGATTCCTGTATCAAATTCTTATCTATCTCTTTTATTATCATTATATTATATGGCTGGAAAAACACCTCTGTGAGCCTTTGTGTATCCATTTTCTTTCTGTGCTCTGCCATTATTTCTATTAAGAAATATCAGTAAAGAGAATTCAAAAATAAGAAAAAAATTGGAATGACTCCTTGGTGATATGTTAGGATTAATTGATGGTGCTTCTTTACTAGCTCTAAGTGGGAAGGATGCCTGTACAATACCACAATTACTTGGTTAAAAGAGGCTCTTGTCTTCTAAAGAGAGAACACTGAAAATATCAGAGGTGGGCAAGTGCTTGAAGATGTGATGCCCACTTCAACTCTAAAATGACTTAAAATACCTCAACACATATAAAGAGAACTTGAATGTAAACTTCAAATTTTTTATAAATTCTTGTCTGATCTTATGATCTTGAAATCTCAGCAAACCGTTTTGGACAAAAAAATTTCATTGAGAGTCTCACTATGTGAAAGTTAATAGTATGTCACTATCAAGTGTGGTGGTGGTACACACATGATAGTTGGAATCTGAAGGCTTTTGATGTTGAATAAAAAACATTGAACTTTTAAGACCAAAAGAGCTGATTAAAGTTTTGATATTGGAATCCCAATAAAACTTTTTACATTAATTAGTACCTAATCTGCAACGTGTTGGAAAGAAATGTCCGTTAGTGTAAATAACTGTAATCGAGAGACTTCTTTCTCCTCTTTGGACAATATTTAGTTGAAATATCGACAGCAGCTGGAACAATTTTCTTCTCTGCTCAGAAAACCATAAGTTACAAAGGAGAAGGCCCTTTCTGGCATTCAATCTTCCAGTAGCAATTGGCACCATGGACAGCTCCATCTGCCACTTGTCTACAGGGGGACATCCCCACGTGGGTTAGTTAAACCCCTGTATTCCAAAGTGAATTAAGCTAAATCAAATTAAGGCAACTTTAATTCAGAATGAGGGTTTTCACACAGCAGTTTAATGTGGTTTAACTAATCCACTTAAAATACCGATCTTTAGTTAATTCATATTAATTTTCTATGATGTCCCCATGTAAACAGCCTTTATTTTTCACAGCAACAATATGTGGGAGAACAGTGTGCAGAGGAAGGGTAAAACATGGCCCTAAATTTCTAACAGATCTTTCAATCCAATGTTAGTTTTGTTAGGTCCTCTTCTGGGACCGTTACCTTGTTGTGCTGAAGGGGATTGCCTGTTCCAATGATCCTCGAACTACATTGTCAGGAGCTTCATGCTCCTGGTAGGGTCTCCCAAGGCAAACAGGTCTGAGGGGAGGTCCCAGACAAAGCACGGTCCAATCCCCCAAATCCTCAACAGTGGATCAGATGGAAAAGGATCTTCGGATCTCAATAGCTGTGAAAGCGGATGAAGGCTGCAGCAAGTTGGAGATCTCCAGTTGTCTCAGACTTTCCCTGAAACTGGGCCCCAGAACTCCAACTTGTCATGATTGTGTGGTTGCTGTAGGCGCACCAGCTTCCCCATGTTAAAAGAAAAAATGTGCAGACTTCTACCATGGGAAATAACATCTTTCCAGCCTTCCAAGTTCTGTGGCGATGGACTAGTGGTGATGGGGACAGGATTAGTGAATCTGGCAGTTTAGCCACGAATCTGCAGGTAGGTGGTGGTAGTTATATGGTCGTCTGGCACCTGAACTAAGATGGGTGCAATTTGGCAGCTACTATTACAACTGAGCAGTCCTCTTTAGGATCCCCTCTGCTCACCCCGCATGGGGAGAGGGCTAGAAAAGGTGCCCTAAACCTAGGCTGTTTCACCCACTCCTCGCTGGATTACTGCATCCAGTGGGATCACTCTTCCTGCAGTCAAAGCTATAAAAACACAGTGACTTTTGCTAGATGCAATGTTCGCACCCTGATGTATAACAAATATAATGTATGACTGTAAAGAAGAACTGCTATCGTTGCCAGGAAGCTTGCAAGATATAACATCGACATCGCTGTCCTTAGTGAGACAAGGTGCCCAGATGAAGGTCAACTGAGAGAAGAAGGTGAAGGCTACACCTTTTTCTGGAAAGGGAAATCTGCAGAGGGCCAGGCGCATTTATGGTGTCAGTTTTGCAATTAGGAATAAGTTTGTCAGTCAGCTTACAGAATTTCCTGTAGGAATCAATGAATGTCTTATGATTCTTCGTCCTAAGCTCAGCAATAACCAGTCTACTGCTGTCATCAGTGCATACTGAAGATATCAAGGAACAATTCTATACAGATCTTGACAGAGTCTTGATCAACATTCCCAAGGAGGACAAGATCATGCTCCTTGGAGTTTTTAACGCTAGAGTCAGGCGTGAGTCAGATCTCTGGAATGGCTCTATCAGAAAAGGAGTAGTAGGAAAGGCCAACTTCAGTGGCATCCTCCTCCTGAGCATATATGTAGAACATGGCCTGGTCATCACGAACACCCTCTTTAGACAAAGTGAGAAGTATAAGACCACCTGGAGCCACCCTCACTCCAGGCATTTGCACCTTCTTGACAATGTTATTGTTAGAGCCTGAGATCGGAAGGATGTCCGCATCAGAGGGCCATACATGGAATCAATTACTGTTGGAAAGACCATTGCCTTGTTAGATCTATCATGAATTTCCAGATTGCCTCAAGGCATTGCAACCAGGCAAAATCAGTATAAAAGAAATTCAACATCCAGTCCCTTGAAGATATAGTGACTTGGGAGAAACTTCAGCAGTGTCTCCAAGAGAGGTTTGCTGCTATGCCTACAGTTGATGATGATAATGAAAATTTCTGGAAAGGATTAAAGACTGCCATTCTCTTGGCATGTGCTGAGTTCATCGGCTATGTCACCTGCCATCACCAAGATTGGTTTGATGAGAATGATGCTGAGATTCAGGGCCTGCTCGACCAGAAAAGAAAAGCTCATTGCTATGGCAAAACGACATATTACACCAGCAGAAGAAAGAGTCATACAAGCAACTCAAGGCTGAAGCCCAAAGGAAAATCCATGACATCAAAAATAAATGGTAGCGAGAAAAGGCCAAGGAGATTGAGCTTTACGCTGATAAACATGACATGAGGAGCTTTTTTCAGGCAGTACAGACCATTTACAGTCCATGCTCCCACGGTCCCATACCACTCTGAGCCCAAGACGGGTCGATATATTTTAAGGACAGCAAAGCCATCGAAGTCAGATGGAAGGAGCATATTGAGTTACCCCTGAATCGTGAGTCAACTGTCTCTGATGCCACTATCGAATCTATACCTCAACGACATGAAAGGGAATCTCTTGCTGACCTCCCCACCCTCAAAGCAGTAACACAAGCCATTATGCAAACCAAGAACAACAAGGCAGCAGGACCAGATGGCATACCAGCTGAAGTCTACAAGTTTGGAGGTAAAAAACTGGTAAGTAAGCTCCACAAACTTTTTCTTCATATCTGGTATAATGAAAAGATTCCAGAAGACTTGAGAAATGCTAACACTGTTACAATCTTTAAGAAAGGAGATATGACGGAGTGTGGAAATTATTGAGGCATTGCCTTGCTGTCTACAGCAGGGAAAATTTTTGCCTGTATTCTCTTAAACCAATTACTTCTCCTTGCTGAGGAAATATTGCCAGATTCTCAGTGTGGTTTTAGACCATCCCACGGGACAACTGACATGATCTTTGTTGCTTGCCAAATCCAGAAAAAGTCTCGGGAGCAAAATCAGGACCTGTACATGGCCTTCATTGATTTGACAAAGGCCTTCGACTCAGTCAATCGCGAAGTCCTATGGAAGGTGCTGGCCAGATTTGGCTGCCCTCTAAAATTTATTACGGTTTTAAGGCTTCTCCATGATCAGATGAATGCCACTGTTCTCTGTCATGGCCTTGAGACTGACCCTTTCATCATCAAAACTTAAGCAAGGATGCGTTATTGCCCCAACCCTGTTCTCCATCTATTTAGCAGTCATTTTGGTCCTCGTTAAAGATCCTCCCCAATGGAGTTGACATTCAATACAGAATGGATGGACGGCTTTTTAATCTTCGACATCTCCGCTCGAAGTCTAAAGTCCTCAGGGTGTCCATTACTGATCTTCAGTACGCTGATGACTGTGCTATCCTTGCACACACTGAGAATGACCTTCAGTCTACACTGGATTTTTTGGCACAAGCTTACCGAAGCCTAGGACTCTCACTCAATATTTAGAACACTAAAGTGCTCTGTCAGCCTGCTTCATGCCTTGCACATGACACACCACAAATCACCATCAAGGGACAGACTTTGGTGACAGTCGAGCACTTTTGCTACCTCAGTAGCTAACTTTCTCAAAATGCAAAAATTAACAGTGAGATCCAGCACAGGATCTACTGCGCAAGTGCTTCCTTTGCAAAATTGCTCTGACTCGTTTTCACAGACCATGACCTATGGCAGGACATCAAGATCCAGGTCTATAAGACAATTGTTATTCCTACACTCCTTTATGGATGCAAAACCTGGGTGACCTATTGACAGCACTTCAAGAGTCTGGAGAGGTACCACCAATGATGCCTCCCATAGGTGCAAGAACTAGGGGTGAGGAGGGTGCTGCAGCACCCCCAGATTTTACACAGGGTTCTGCTCCCAGGCCCACATGTGGGGTCCCAGCCCCAGGCCTGGGGCTCTGCTTCTGGCCCCCAACACTGGGGTCCCAGCTGCAGGCCTCGCACCCGGGGCTCCCTCCTGGCCCTGCATGCAGGATCCCGGCTTCCGCCACACACCTGGGGCTCTGCTCCTGGCCCCGCACGCAGGGTTCTGGCTGCCATCCCACACCTGGGGCTCTGTTCCCGGTCCCGCCCAGGGGGTCCCAGCCCTGCATGTGGGGCTCTACTCCCGGCTGCCACCCCACGCCCGGGGCTCCACTCTAGGCCCCGCACGCAGGGCTCTGCTTCTGACCCCACATGTGGGGTCCCAGCTGCTGGCCCTGCACCCACCCCCAACCTTGGCCCCCTTACTGCATCCGGGTACCCCCTCCTATAGACATGGTCCTGCTCCTGTCCCCAGCTTGGTGGGGGTGGATGGACAGGGGTAAGGGGGCTGGCTTTCAGCAACCCCACTAGTAAAAGTGTTCCAGCGCCACTGATGCCTCCGGAAGATCCTTCGCATCAAGTGGAAAGATCGCTGCACTAACGCCAGCCTCCTCACTGAAGTCAATGTCATCAGCATTGAAGCAATGATCCTCATTCACCAACTCCGCTGGGCTGGACATTGTGTGCGGATGCCAGATTTTTGCCTCCCAAAACAAGTCCTCTATTCTCAGCTCACCCATGCTCAGAGATCCTGTGGTGGTCAGAGGAAACGCTACAAAGACACACTGAAAGCATATCTCAAGAAAACTGATGTGGATGGACATCATAAGCTGGGAGGAGCAAGCCATCAACTGACCCCAGTGCGCCACATCCTCCATCAGGCAGTGGCTTGCTTTGAGGAAAAGTACCTTGCCCGCAAAGTTGAAAAGATTGAGAAAAGAAAGGAAAAAGAAACAACTTTTTCCCAGCAGGCATCTGGCCTGCCACGAAATGTCTATACCTACTGCTAGTGGATCTGTCATCTCAGGACACATAGTAAATCTGTTGTAGAGATCATCCTTGAATCGAGGGATCACTGATGATGATGACTAAATTGGTATTTCCAAAATAAACAGTTCCTGTCAGTCACTCCAATGTGTTGTCAATGGTACTTATTAATTTAGAGTGGCAAGTGGAAGATCAGAGGTGTCTACTAAACCCTTTTAGCCAAATTCTGTCTTCATTTTGAGTTGCCCCTTCTGTCTGAGACTAGGATTTGGCCCTCTGGAGGAAAATATACTTTTTTATATATACCCTTCCAAAGTTACTATTATTAAAGGGGAAAGGAAATATAGGAGCAAACAGGATCAATTCAAAAATGAAGTACAATTGCATAATTTGCATACACAACTTGTCAAAGCTTCAAGACCGGGCAATACTACATAGACATAACTTGTTAGGTTGGGGATACCTGTAATAAAACAGGTGAAGACATACATAAATAGGAAAGGGAAGGGAGGAATGGACCAGCGGGGAAGGGGAAAGAGAAGAGGTTAGGTGGAATGGTGGTGTGGTATTCTTTGAGCCATCTCAACATTTTTTATTCAAATATATCTAGAAACAGGATCCGAATTTCTTTGGATTCATATCATTGATCTTTACAGCAATAAGCTATTCTTTCTTTGGCTGCTAACTCATACAGGTGTGAATTCCACTGCTCAACAAAAATGATTAGGGGGCTGGAGCACATGATTTATGAGGAGAGGCTGAGGGAACTGGGATTATTTACTCTGCAGAAGAGAAGAATGAAGGGGGGTTTGATAACTGCTTTCAACTACCTGAAAGGGGGTTCCAAAGAGGATGGAGCTAGGCTGTTTTCAGTGGTATCAGATGACAAAACAAGGAGTAATGGTCTCAAGTTGCAGTTGGGGAGGTTTAGGTGGGATATTAGGAAAAACTTTTTCACTAGGAGGGTGGTGAAGCACTGTAATGGGTTACCTAGGGAGGTGGTGGAATCTCCTTCCTTAGAGGTTTTTAAGGCCCAGCTTGACAAAGTCCTGGCTGGGGTGATTTTGTTGGGGATTGGTCCTGCTTGGAGCAGGAGGTTGGACTAGATGAGCTCCTGAGATCCTTTCCAACCCTGATATATTCTATGATTCTATTATTCTATTCTGGCTATAAACCTACTCTTCTATTTTTGTAAAATTATGTGCTTGTTGATCATTGCAGCCCAAAAAATGTGTTTGTAATGCTAGCTTGATTGTGGAAAACAATGAAGAACTACAGCAGCTGTTCTTAAAAACTTCAGTCTGACTTTGTCTCTGTTACCCATTATTAAAAAAATTAAATCAAACTAAATGAAGCTGTAATCAATAGTGAGCTGCAATATGTCAGCTTAAGTGAATTAAGGTTCCTGAAAATTCATCCCAAGGTAAGATGTACAGTCAGACAGGGAGCTGGAATCAGAAACAGATACAAACATTCTAAACAAAAGGGAGTTTGTTCACTAACAGCTGTGATTATGTATTTCTATGTATTTTATATAGTTGTGTTCACATACTGTTGCTGACGTTGTTTCCTTCCTTGCAGAGTCGAATGGCAGAGAGCCTGCGTCTCTTTGACTCCATTTGCAACAACAACTGGTTTATCAACACTTCCCTCATCCTCTTTCTGAATAAAAAAGATCTTCTGGCAGAAAAAATCCGGCGCATCCCGCTAACCGTCTGTTTTCCTGAGTACAAGGGCCAAAACACTTACGAGGAGGCAGCAGTCTACATCCAACGCCAATTTGAGGACTTGAATCGCAACAAGGAGACCAAGGAGATTTACTCGCACTTCACCTGTGCCACTGATACCAGTAATATCCAATTTGTCTTTGATGCGGTGACAGATGTCATCATTCAGAACAATCTCAAATATATTGGCCTCTGCTAAAAATCCATGGGCCTCAATCTGTTTTCCTGAGGTGACACAAAAGGGGCTTACCACCTCCATTTGTGGTGGAAACAATGGGGCAGTACTTCGAAGCCCAAGGAGAGGAAGGGGGAAAGCTGAATTATGTTCACAGCCCCCCCACATCCCTCTTATCCTCGCCACAAACATTTTTTCAAAAATACATGTTTTGCAGGGTGCAAAGGCTCCAAAAAAAAGTTGAAGTGTAACTGTGTGGAAATGTTATCATCACAATCACCGCTGGCTCATTCTGTTTGTTTCATTTCATTTTCCTCAAATGGCAGAGCTACCATAGTCTATGTAAGAAATAATATTTCATTCAACTGTCCTAAGAACCATTTTACTGCGAGGAAGATGCAGAGCTGTTGAATGGGAGATGGGCCTGCCTTGCAGTTTTTTTTTTCTAGGAGAAAAGCTAGTTCCAATCTAAAGGCAACAGAACAGGAGAATTTCAGTAAAGCCTTCCTTACAGCTGTACAGAAGGAACACGTATCCATCATACTGGCACGCACACACACATACAGTATATACACACACATCATGTATAGAGATGCACACAACTCGCAGCATATACTGTTTACACACTTCTGCTCTGCTTCATTATGTGTCATGGACATCCTTCCTGTTAAAGGAATTGTTGGTACAGAACTGTTCTATGATTTCTAGCCTGACCTTTAGCCCTTTCTTCAAAGCTTCAAAATATGCAGCAAAAGTACATGAATGAAATAATTAATTAAAAATAGGCCAAATCAAGGTCAGTGTTTCTTCTACTGGTGAGGAATTTTATACATCGAGAGTCTTCTTTACATCTTTTTTTGCCAAATCTTGTGGTGTTTCACCAAAAAAAAAACAACCAATCCTGAAAGTCGAAAAAAGCGGTGTTCTTTTTTTTAACACAGACACATACAAGAAAATTTAAAAAATCACAATGTAATTTTTTAAACTATCGTTTTAGTGTCCGGATTGCTGAGTGTGAAAGTTGCCAATGGACAATTCTGCTCCATTGCTCCAAAGAAATTCTGGGAAATACAGTGATATTGTAACAGCCTTCCCAGGGAGCTGGAGCCAATGAGACTGTGTATTATATAGCCTCTAAAGTCTTTTTTGTTGTTTTTTATTTAAAAAATGTGATGTATTATTAGAAGGTTAACAGATGAGCGATATGAACAATAACTAAATGTCTTGATATTTGAATTTAATAATTTAAATTATTTGCAGTTTAGTGAAATTAAAGAAACAGAAGAGATGCATTCCTCAGTTCCAGGTTTCATCTCGTACAGAAATACTACTGGATATAGTACTGTTTCAGTGAAATTATGGCATATTTGAATGTCAGACGAGCTCTGTGGGACTATACTGGAAAATCTCACATGGATCAAATGGGCCTAAATCTCTGGTCATTTGATTCTTTCCCTCCCCACTCCATAGAAAAGACTTCTTGCAGACTTCAGTGTAAAGTCAATGTGTAAATATACATTCAAGAATTGTAAAGCACATTCACACACACTATGGAAATTCTCCTCCCTTCCTTTGTTCCCCACATGTACCCAGATTAGTGTGAGAATTCTCAGCCAAGGGCTCTAAGAAATTTAAAAGAAAAAAAGTTAATTAAACCATCAAAGTTAAAGGTTGTCCACATTAAGAAAATAAATAATCTGAATGATACTGAACTGGTCCACAGTGTGTTCATTTATTGGTATTACAATTTAATAGTTTGCACAATTGAATTATGTTTCTAAATCTTTTTGCCAGACTGCAGAATTTTGTTCATTTGCTACAAACCTCTTTTCACAGTTCATCCACCAAGATTAAGGATAATCTTAGTGTACAGCAAAAATTGTATCTAAAGCCTCAAATTAGTTCAGAGAGGATGTTCTCCCTCTGACAAAACCACCACAAAATTCAATATGATTCCTCAGAAGAGGGCCAGTAGTAACTCTAGGAGGGGTAGTGCAGTTCAAGATTGAGATAGAGCTCTATGGAAGAAACTTCCATGACACCTACCTGCATTCTCTGGCTCTAGGTGGTGCTTTCACAATCCCCATGTTCAGTAGTATGTATCTCTATATAGGTATGTATATAGCCAAGATTTTTAAAAATTCATGCTAATTAGGCCTATAAATCCATACTTATGTGCCTGAAGAAATGGCCTGATTTTTCAAAAGTGCTGCGCTCTCAGCAATTCTCACTAATATCGACAGGAGTTGCTGGTTGCCTAATACATTTGAAAATCAGGCCATTTATTTAGGGATCTCAATATGGATTTAAGAGCATTCTTTTTTCAAAATGCTGGCCATATATGGTGGATTTTTCAAAGCAGCCCAGTTGATTTAGTCACAAAAGTCCCATTAAAATTTTCAAAAAATTGCCCTTAGGTTTTTGGCAATCTCATCCATCTACGATAACATAAACAAAGGTAACAAGGCACACTCCACTCAACGAAAACCATAAAAATATGGAAGGAAGAAGTTAAGGGATGTCTTCAGGATTCACTGCTGCATTCAAATCATCTACAATGATGTCAATAACATACTCTTACACTGTACAAAACATTCACTTCTACTTCCAACAGTTACCAAAAAGCAATACATACCACTCTTTCACCTAGGCTGCACTCTAATGCAAAACTTTATCTCCAACTTCATGCCCTCTTGTATCAAGAAAGTGGCACACCTGGCTGTCACACATTCCACATAAGTAACATTAATCTACCTTAGTACTGCAGAGGTTGTCATTAAGGTTTTGCTGTCACTCTTTCGGTATGAATTGACGAGCATATAAATGAACAGACAAAGGTTCTGACGCTAACTCCCACCTGCCAAACTGTTTTCAGGGAAAACAGCACAAGAGTGAAATAGTGGTAATTGATTTTCTTAACTCACAAAGGTAAACAGTCCAGTGTTAGAGAGGAAAAACTTCCTAGATACATGGGCCCAATCTATAATGTGCTCATTCAAAGAATAAAGAGTTTTTAGCTCTGAAGGATTCAATGCTTGGAGCCCAGGGCAAAAAGAGCAACATAATCAGCTACTGTACTGCTGTCCAGACAAGCAATACAAACCAATAATGTGACCTAAAGGCACAACAGCTGCTGCAGCTCTAGCAGCATGTCAGTCTGTTATGGAGCTTTTCCTTCTTCCTTTTTCCAATCTTTAAAGATATTGGAAAGATTAGTCACTGGAAAGATTTTAGATAAAGAACATCCTTGGAGGTAAAGTCTGGTTTGACTTGCACTGTTTCAGCCTTGTTTATCACATTTAAGATCAGCTGTGGAAATAATAATTTCACTGCACACTTCGTTCTTATTCTAAGTGCTTGGCGGAATTTGAAGCCCTTTGATTTGCCTCTATACATGTCACCATGTGTGCATCCAAAGTCACACCTTTCCCATCTCTTATTTAAGAACCCACTCTCTTTTAAGGGAGTCAGAAACATCTAAATTCAGGCTTCATCTTAGCGTATGAGCAACGTGCCTCAGATTGCACGTGACCAGGATTAATCACCGAATTTGGTCCGCTGGATGGCTAGGATGTCTTTAAGCAACATGGAGGCACAATCTAATAGGAATTTGAGATTGCTATATATACTACAATACATTCAAAGGCAATGGTCTGAGTTCAGAGGAAATATTTTTCAACAGCCCTGGGAGGGTACAAAAGTAGTCAAACAATATTCTGTATATGGCAGAGGTGGTCAAACTGCGGCTCGCAAGTCACATGTGGCTCTTTTACAGTTAACGTGTGGCTCGCGGAGCCCACCATGCCCCCCATTCTCTGCCTACCAGACTGGTGGGGGGATGGGACACACGGCTTCTGCCCTGCAGTGGGATGGTGAGGTTTGGGGCTTCAGCCTTGTGGGGCAGCCCCAATCCCTGGCAGGCAGCCTCGCAGGGCTGGAGCCCCAAGTCCCGGCAGACATGCCCAGGTTATGAAGATTATCATATGCGGCTCAGAGGGTCAGCAAGTTTGGTCACCCCTGGTATATGGGCATCACTGTCTCAAGTTATAAGCTAACAGTGGGATTTTCAAAAGCACTCAGCACTGCCCTAAATCAATTATGAAAAAATCCCTCTGAAGTATTCAAGGTGCTGACTTGGTATGGTTCCTATCAACTATACATGCCAATGTTTGATTATATAATGAATAAGTGCAAGATCCTCTAAACCAGTGATACTCAGACCTCAGTGGTTCAGGAACCAAATTAGCAATCAATATTACCTAAAAGAGCCACAGTAGTATGAATTAATTGTTTCATTTACTATAGTACTATATATTCACATTTAAACAGTATGACAGGGGAAATATTTAGTTTATATTTATATTTATTATATATATTCTCACAGAAAAATGACTAATCAGGTATTATTTTATCAGCTTCAATTGGTTAATAACATAGAAAAAGCATCTTGATTGGTTAATAACTTAGATTGGTTAATAATTAAATCACACAGTATTTTAATATTATGTGCTGCAAAGAGCCGCAGGAGACACATGAACGAGTCTCAGTATCACTGTTCTAGACTTAGTCCACTTGTGAAAGTATTACCCCCTATGAAGGCATTTATTTGTCCCATACTGGAATTGCATTGCAGTCTAGATTTCCCTCCATATTGTAATCTGCTACCATCAGTAACTTGAACTGGGAAAATAAAATTGTAAAATGGGTTACGCTTCCTTTGGAGTTATGTGTTGTACTGACTTACAGTGTGACCATTTCATTTCAGCACTAGCCTCCATATTACTTCTTATGGCCATTTCAGGTTGACAAGAAGGCCAGAGGAATCAGAAGTAAGCAATGCCCTTAACTGCAGCAGAACAGATATCTGGAAATGATAATGCCTGCCAGGCAATGTAAGGAAGGACAAGAGAAACTTGGGAGAAAAGTTTCCTTAATTTAAAAAAAAAAATATTTTAATTAGGCAGGTCCTTGAACAGCAGCATCATAGGCAGTGGAAATGGGGCAGCTCAGCCCTAGGGCACTGGTTACATCTATCTCATTCACTGCAACACTGCAACTAGTCTCAGCAGAGAAGACAAAAGGTGAAACACTGCAGTTCACTTAAATAGCTTACTCAGCCCCAGAAGAGGGTAAAGAGAAGGGAAGGAGGAATACAGTTTTACACTTAAGTTTAAATCATCTTCCTTTCCATATATTCGGTACTTGTTTCTTAAATAGCTGTGATTCAGAGACAATCTCTGTTCATGAAAGCCCAATAATATTCTTGATCTTTGTGGTATGAATAATTTCTGTGGTGTCTTCTATTTGAAGAGTTCAAGGCTATTTACAAACTTTAATTAATTCAGTTTAGTACACAGGTGGAGTAGAACAATTTTATTACGCCCGATGTATAAATAACAAACCTGAGGCACAAAGAGGTTGAGTGACTTGTCAAAGACAACACAGGAAGCCTGTCCCAGGGACTGAAGTTGAACCAAAGTCCCCAAGTCCTAGTCCTTTGCTTTACCCTCCAGACTGTATTTCCATTCACATATTCATCCAACTCAAACAGTTGACAGTTGATTGGGAAAACAGCTCCTTGACCCCAAATTCCACCTCTTTGGGTAATTTATTTAATGCATTCATCCCTCTGTGTGAATTAGCTTTACTGAAAATAACTCTTCATTCTTACTTTTAGATTGTACTCCTGATTTTTGAACATAGCCAATGTGAGCAATTCATCTGCAACACACTTTTATCATACCTAAAGAAAATATAATGTTCTGGGTTAGTTTATATTTTTCCCATAATCCACCTCTCCTCCTCTTTCCTGTTTCACAATTTTTTACTTTTCTTGGTTCTTCAGACATGGTGGAGTCAGTCTTTTCCCGGATTTTGATAAATCATGCAATTAAATATGCATCTGTTTCCTCAGTCTTCTGGTTCATCAGTGATGCAGTACACTACCACATGGAAGAGACAAGTCCAGTAATACACCTGGGATTCCACTTCACCCCGGCAAAGATGATATTCACAGAATAGATGTTCCATCTGTTGAAATGAGGGTGCCATCTGTCCTTCAGCCTTGGCACTCCATGCAGCAACACTGGCTTCAAAAAGAAACTTTTTCCCCCTTCAACACCGATTATCCACGGATTATGTAGATTATTATTTCTTTAGCTGTCGAAGGATAGGATGGAAGAGACACTTTTGAGAGTTGGGAACGTTTTATAACTGGAATTGTTTCTAAATAGAGATGGTGGCAGACTGATAAGCCAGTCCAGCTCAAGCGGTGCCTAAAATAATTTAATGTTTTTATAAGAAAGGGCCACCACCACATGGCACTTTGTGAAGATTTACGAGAACGTGGACAAGCCAAAAGGAGGGACTTTGAAGTGGTAGTGTCTTGTCCAAACACAGAACATCCAGACTCTGTTTCTTTGTCACATGAAAGTAGCTGTCCTTTAAGTTGAGAGCTACATACCAATTTCCCTGAGATAAGGAATGGATAATGTCCTGTACTTGAATGTTCTTATGTACCTGTTGATGTTTAAGGTTCAGGATGAATCTCAAACTGTTGCTCTTCTTACGGATCAGGAAATACCAAAAATAAATTCCTTCGCTCTGTGTTCTTACAGATCCTCTTCTATTTTTCCTTTCCTGAGGAGGGAATCCACTTTTCCCAGCAGGACTTTCTCTTGAGATGGGTCCTTGAGGAGGGAAAGAGGAAGAGAAAGATGGCAAGGTGGCCTGGTGCAGAATTGGATGATGATGTCTAGTAACCCGTGCTTGGAAGTAATTTTACACCAGATTCTATGGGAGGAGAGACAAAGCCCTAAGGGAGCAGATGAGGGAGGATGGACATGAGATGTGGTGGTGTAAAAGGGTCAGCTCATTGCTGGCATCTCCGTGGGGCAGGGGTGTGTTGTGGCAGCTCTCTCTCCCCTGGGGTCTGTTGTTGCTGGCTGCTCTCCGGCCACACTTCAAAGTCTCTCTCCTTTTGGGATAGTCCATAAACAAAAAGCAAAGGGAATTAACACAAATAAACTGAGTTAGTAACAGAAAGGGGGATGACTCTCTCTCGGGGTGTATCAGGGTCAGGCCTTCCCTTCCCTCAGGGAGGGACTTTCAGGCAGTGGTTGTCAGGGAAGTTCCTGTCTTCAGTCAGCCCTTTCCTCAGGAGCTGAGGATTGAAGTTTGCTCTCTTCCCTGGTCTGCTCACAAGTGAGCTGTTCAGCTTCTCTTTTAAACTCCTTCTCCAGACTGTGCATGTCTTGCTGGTGTGGACGGACAGAGCTGGTTGAGCCAAGAGCAGATCCTTAACCCCTTGTGGTCCCCTGTGGGGTTTGTGAACCCCATCAGAGATGCAAATCAGTGTACAGCACTCAACTACATCAAAATTGATGTTTGGGGGCTGCTGTTAAGGGCTGTGAGAACATGCAATGAAGAATCATGCTCCTATAATGCTGAGGTTGTTTGCCAGTATTAGGTTTAGGAAGAAGATGATACCACCTCTGGGACTGCTGCGTCCCTTGGTGTTGAGGGAGTCTGTTTCTGCAAGTAGGAGAACCTCCTCTCAGCTGAGTAAGAGGACTGTATTAGTTCCAGGAAATGGGCAGTGGCCTTAGTGACCACTGATCTTCTCCAGGGTCTCCTCCTTTTTTATGCTTAAAAGGCCATTGCCCCCAGATTAAAGGTTTTAAATTTTCCATGATAATCAAATGTGAGACCAGAGGATCTAAGCCAGGAGTGCCTCCCAAGAGCCACTCCTGTAGCCATTGGTCTTGCACTGGTGTCTGAAGCATTATATGCTGCTCTTAGAGAGTGTCAGCGAGCATATGACTGTGACACCCTGGCACCCCAATATTCACCACTGTCATGTAATTAGGATATGTCTTATACAAAGTATGCCTTGTGCGGTGTCATTCTAAAAGTCTTGATCTGCTAGACAGTAATATCTCGTTGGATTGTATGTGCTATCGTTGTATTTGAAGTTATGAAGTTTGGCTATGTATGTGGTGCTGAAACATGTCCTGAGGTTGAAAACACCCACAAGCAGCCTTTTAGGTAGGACAGTAAAAAGACCAAACAATGTTAATGACTTATTGAGGAAACGCACACAAGCACAAGGATTACCCCAGGAACTGTGTACAATAGAAACCTCTCAGAGATAGCACTACACAATGGGAACTGTTTGCCCCAGATCACAGCAAAAGAGCTTTCCAGCAAGTGGGGAGAGGATATAAAAGGGGGGAAATGACATCATAGGGGCACCTCACTCTCCCTACAACAACACACTTGGAAACACCTGAGGAACAAAGACTGAACTGTGGGAAGTGATGGTCCCAGGCTGGAAGGATTTTTAGCTTGTGTATGAAAACCTGGGAAAGCCAAGGCAACTTGTGCCTTAAGAATCTGCCAGCCTGTTTATCACTCAGGGTGAGAATTTGCTAATTCATATCCTACCTATCTAGTGTGTTAAGATCAGTTTGTGGTTTTTGTTTATTTATTAAGGTAATCTGCTTTGATCTGTTTGCTCTCAGTTAAAATCTATCTTTTGTAGTTAATAAACTTGTCTTGTTTTGTCTCTAAAACCAGTGTGGCACTCATACTTGGAGCAGAAAGCTCTTGCATATCTCTCTCCACATTGAGGGAGAGGGCGAATTTTAGGATCTTACACTATATAGTTCTCTGTGCAGCACAAGATGATACAATTTTGGGTTTACACTCCAGAGGAGGTGTGCACTTGTGTGCTGGGCATTTCCTTAGCTGAGCTCTCCCATGCAGACCTGATATCAGCATCTGTGTGAATATAGCTGCAGCTGGGTGTGTCTCTACCTGTGTGTGTGTTGGAAGGGGGCTTGAGAGCCTATCACAGCAGCGCAGAGTAAGGGAAACCCAGGCTGGTGGAACAGGTGGGCTCAGTGTATCCCAGTTCCAAGTGGGACCCTGGGGGGAACCCATCACAACGAGCTTTGGTGACCAGAGTCTTGCCTGCTTTCTTCTGTTCCTCTGGCAAGGAATCTGAGAGTCATACATTCTAAGGCCAGAAGGGATCACTGTGATCATCTTGTTTATATGGTACAGGCCATAGAACTTCCCAAAATAATTCCTAGAGTGAATCTTTTTTAAAAACTTCCAATCTGGATTTTAAAATTGCCAATGATGGAGAATCCACCACAACTCTTGGAAAATTGGTGATTACACTCACTGTTAAAAATGTATGCCTCATTTCCAGTTTGAATTTGTCTACCTTCAACTTCCAGCCATTGGATCGTGTTATACCTTTCATGATTTGAAGAGACCATTATTAAATATTTGTTTCCCATGTACATTCTTATAGACTGTAATCAAGTCATCCCTTATCCTTCTCTTTGTTAAGCTAAATAGACTGAGCTCCCCGAGTCTGTCACTATAAGGCATGTTTTCTAATCCTTTAATCATTTTCATGGCTCTTCCCTGAACCCTCTCCAATGTATCAACATCCTTCTTGAATTATGGACACCAGAACTGGGCATAGTATTCCAGCAGTGGTCAAACCAGTGTCAAATACGGAGGCAAAATAATCTCTCTACTCTGACTCAAGAATCCTCTGTTTATGCAGCCAAGGATTGCCTTAGTCCTTTTGGCCAGAGCATCACACTTTGAGCTCATGTTCAGCTCATATCTACCCCGACCCCCAAATCTTTTTCAGAGTCACTGCTTCTCAGAATGGAGCCTCCGCATCCTGTAAGTATGGCCTACATTCTTTGTTCCTAGAGGTATACATTTAAACATGTGTTGTTAAACATGCACCCAGCATACCAAGTGATCCAGATTGCTCTGTATCAGTGACCTGTCCTCTTCATTATTTACCATTTCCCCAATTTTTGTGTTGTATACAAACTTTATCAATTATGACTTTGTTTTTTTTCCAAGTAATTGATAAATACGTTAATAGTGTAGGGCCAAGAACTGATCCCTGCAGGACTCCACTACAAACACCATTCACTCAGTGATGATTCTCCATTTACATTCTGAGACTTGTCAGTTAATCATCTTTTAATCCATTTAATCTGTGCCACACTAATTTTAATTATTCTAGTCGTTTAATCAAAATGTCATGTAGTATCATGTCAAATGGCTTACAGAAGTTTAAGTATATTACCTAACACTATTATCTTTAATAAACTTGTAAACAAACTTGTAATCCCATCAAAAAGATATCAAGTTTGACTATATCTATTTTTCATAACCCCATGTTGATTGGCTTTAATTATATTATCCTCTTTTATTCTTTATTAATAGAGGCCTGCATCATCATGCCCAGCATTGATGTCAGACTGACATGCTTATAATTACCTGGGTCATCCTGTTTGCCCTTTTAAAAAATTGGCACAACATTAGCTTTCTTCCAGTCTTCTAGAACTTCCCCAGTGTTCCAAGGTTTATTGAAAGTCACTATTAACAGTCCCACAACCAACTCAGCCTGCCCTTTTAAAACTCTTGGATGCAAGTTATCTGGATCTGCTGATTTTAAAATGTCTGTCTTTAGTAGCTGCTGTTTAACATACTCCTGAGATATTAATGGAATGGAAAGAGAGTTGTGTGGGGAAATAGAGCAGGGGGGCCTTCTTTTTAATAGCCAGAGCTGTGAATCTAAAGGCCCCAAAATAAACCCTCCAATAGAGATCTGTTATCCTAACTACCCTTACACAAAGTAGTACAGGCCAGGGCCTGAACTAGACTGGACTGCACAATTCCCTGCCAAACTCGGTCAAGGGTCATGACCAGAGGAGGGGGGGGCAAGGAGGCAAAGAATAAAAAAGCCCCAGCAGCAGCACTAATGAAATATGTTCATGACTAATGAAATATAATAACCACTTGTGTGAAGCAATAGGTAACTTTAGCTAAATACAATTTCTTGACTCATGCAGCTTCTCCTTTGGGTGATCTTTGACCCACTCCGTGATTCCAGCTATCTGCAAAAATAGCCAATCATAGATCCTCTTTAGGTGTC
Organism: Trachemys scripta elegans; assembly: GCF_013100865.1. Taxonomy (NCBI): domain Eukaryota; kingdom Metazoa; phylum Chordata; order Testudines; family Emydidae; genus Trachemys; species Trachemys scripta. Next base: position 20,786,764 of record NC_048312.1, on the reverse strand, counting down.
CCATGAAACCTCCCCCCAATCTTTAACCAAAAGACCCCGGAAAATAACATGTGTCTTGAGAAATGTACCCAAACTGGTGCCAAGTACCACCCCTGTGGAAAACCACCAAGCGCCCCCTACCCAAATAGACATCCAATTCTCGGAAAAATGAGGAAGGTACCTAGAAGGGGATGTGGGGGGGAACTGACCCCGACCCTAATTTCTTAACTCGCGGTTTGGGGAGGGACTGACCCCAACCCTAGTTTCTTAACTTGTGGTTTTAGCGGGGGGGACTGACCCCAACCCCAGTTTCTTAACTCATGACGTATTGTTTGTACTTTGCTTGCGGTTTAATGAAATAAAAACCCGCCTGCGAGCGGCCCTCGGGGTGTCAGTCTTCGGACTGCACCCCAGTGCACTGGTATGTATGTCAATAAACTGGCCTCAGGCTTGAGTCTTTGAACTAAAATCATTGCGTGGGGGTCTTTGACCACAACAGTTGTTATCATCATCATATGATATAACTACATCCTCTGCTTTTTTCCAAAATACAGAAGAGAATACAAATATAGGGATCCTAGCATCCCAGAAAATATAACTGTAGTGAGACAATGGCCTGATAGTTGACCATCTGAAGGCCTATTGACCCAGAGCTGCCAAACACACCTAGTTTATGTTCCTCTCTGTCAGAAGTCAAATGAAATGTTTTGTTGCCCCTGACTTTCTCTTGTGCTGCAGGCATCACCATGGGGTTAGTTGGAGAATTTTGTATGTCCTTCAACTGACACAGGAGACCATAGTTGGGTAAGAGGAGAGAAGAAAGGGGAAATAGCTAGATATCCTTGCCTGGGTTGGGACAGCCAGAGCTAAGAGTCAGAGTCAAATTCTCCATGGTCTGCATTTGTGATATGTCAAATAGGGGATCAGATTTTTCCAATGCTATGAACTTGTTTGCAGTTGGAGAGTATTTGCTGTTCTCCCGTCAGCTCCTGAGAGTATCTTTGATCATCAGGAGGAGAAACAGATGAAGCACTACTCTGTTTTTCTGCTGTGGAATTCTGTACATTCCTCCAAAGGTAACTTGTATGGTTTCTCTGAAGCCTCTTTCCATTCCTCAAATATAGGCAGATCCCCCTGCATATGTGAGGGATCTGGTGCCAGTAAGGAAGGTTGTATTGGCATGAGATGAAGAATAGGCTCTGGTTGAGGGCATTGGTACCAAAAGGAGTATTGGCACTGCTACCAAAGTTGGTGCCAGAGTTGGTCTTGCAGCTTCCAAAATGGCCTTCACAGAGTCCTCTATGTAGGGCCACACCAGTAACACAAGAGGGCCCTGCATGATATCATTCCATGATGCCTGGATTTGAAGCAAAGAAGAAGTCCAGTATCCCAAGGTCAGGGTACCACGTGAAGGTAAACACTGAGATGGGTGCTTCCTGCATCAGCATCAAGGCTACTGAGGCCTTAACAGGCAGTGGTGGTTTTGTCTTCAGTGCTGCTTTTGATTTAACTGGTGCTGGATGAGAGCTTCACTCCAGCATAAAGCATAGGATATTCCAGTCTTGAACCCATGACAGAAGGTGGTGCTGAGGCCAGAGAAGCAAAGTGAGCCTGGGGTCATGTGTAAGAGGACCTCAACACAGAGTCTGGTTTTAATTCCCTGAATTGGCCCACTGGAGTATCAGGATGCAGGCATCAAGAAGCTAGATGAGCCTGGAGCCCCACATGTTTCTCCCTTCCAGCATGAGAAGTGAAGGCAGAGCAAAACATACATTGCTTTATTGAGAGTGTCTGGCGCAGACATACAAGACACTAGAGTTGCATGTTGCTTTCCAGTACGATTGATGGGCACAGGATGCACCTTCTGAAAATCCTTATGGGGCTCTGGGTCTGACATAGTCCCAGTAAGGAGCCAAAGACTCCCAGGACAAGGAAAAGGATATCCTCACTAAACTATCCTAAATGATTAACTATTTATAAGAAAATCTTAAACTAGGCTAAGGGAAGGTCTAGTCTGTGGACATGCAGATGAATTCCATTTGCTCTCTGTGATGATAGGGGATGTACTCCCTTATACAGAATAGGGTGATGAAGTCACCTTTTCATGAGATCTCTATCATTCCCAATAATCACGGCTTTTCACGATTGTTCTGCAGTTTGACTCCAGGAGCATCATATCCCAGAAATGGTAATGCATGGAGGCCCTTGAAGAAAAATGTATTTAATCCTAAATTATTGATATCTACTCTCAACATTAAAATAATCTTAATTAAATTTCTGTCCGGGGTATATGACAAAGGGAAGATGTTCAGAGGCAGAAATAACAATTAGATGCCTCACTCCCAATGAAAGTCAACAAGAGTAGGTTGCCTAATATGTTTGAAAATCTACCCCTAAATATATACTGGTAAGTATAAAAAACCTCATACATCTCTACATATATTTCAGTATAGTTGTATCCAAATTCCAAACAATATGTGGCATCTATACCCCAATAATATACTGTAACAGCAAAAATGTGCAAACATTCTGTATACTTTTTCTACTTATACTACTACATTTTTAAGGATCCAGTCTCACTATCCTGAGGAAAGTAAAAGGCTTGTTATGGAGTATCAGATGTAAGTACATTAATAATATACACAGAGAAAAAAGAATTTTACAGGAACCATTTAACATTCACCAGCACCTGAAAGATTAATCACATACTGCCTCTTACTGGTAAGAAATTGAGAAGACTTCATAATAATGCACCAGAAAATGCTAAAAGCACAGTGTTTCTGTAACTTGGAGAAAAAAAGAAAGTTTCAGATTGATAGGTCAAACAAACGTCAAATGTGATGAGTCAAGATGAAGGAATAGAGATGAGGATAACACTGGAAAGGCAGATGAGCGAGCAGGGGAGTGGATGGCTATCAGGTCAGAGAAACAGGGTGGAAAGAGTTCACATAGAGTTTTGAAAACCAGCAGGTCATTTTTTAATTGGATTCAGATATGGATAGTAAGGTGAGAAATGATGGGGTTGACATAGTCTAATTTCCTGAAGGAAGAAAGCAGTCATGGCATGGTATTCTGGACTCCTTGAAGTTTATAAGGTAGTGATTCAGGAAAACTATAAAAGGCAGAAATGCAATAGTCAAGATGTGAAGTGATAAAAGCATGAATAAGGATTTCAGCAGAGAACAGGGTCAAGATAAGGACAAATTCTTGCAATGTTCCAGAAGAGGTAATGGACAGGCTTATTTATAGATAAGGGAGTTATGGGAGACAAAAGTAAGTTCAGGGTCAAAGCTGACATCAGGCAAGATTAAGAAGTAGAACTAACATCTGAGTTAACCCTATTGAGACAGTGGGTCTATATACGTATCTGACTAAAGATTTATTTGGCTCACCAAATGGAAAATGCCAGTGTTTTAAGGGTTAGGGAGAATGATAGCAGAATTGGACACATGGGACATCAAAGGGCTAGATTCATCCAAGTTGTCTGCAGGATGTCACTGTGACGGGTTGGATCACAGAACCCCCCTTGGGAGCTGCCAACTGATGTGCTAAGATTACTTCTCTCCCCACTTTCCTGCCCTGTCAGCCTAGGACTTCAGTGCCCTGCCTGGTTTGAGCCAGACTCGCTAGCCTGCTGCAAACCCAGACCCAGGTCTGAATCACGTCTCCTAACAGCTGTAGGCTTACCTGAAAGCAGCTTACAGAGGTGTTCTTGTCTTTAACACTCAGATGCCCAACTCCCAATGGGGTCTAAACCCAAATAAATCCGGTTTACCCTGTATAAAGCTTATGCAGGGTAAACTCATAAATTGTTCACCCTCTATAACACTGATAGAGAGATATGCACAGCTGTTTGCCTATCTAGGTATTAACACATACTTTGGGTTAATTAATAAGTAAAAAGTGATTTTATTAAATACAGAAAGTAGGATTTAAGTGGTTCCAAGTAGTGACAGACAGAACAAAATGAATTACAAAGTAAAATAAAATAAAACATGCAACTCTAAACCTAATACTGTAATACAACTGAATACAGGTAAAATCTCACCCTTAGAGATGTTTCAATAAGTTTCTTTTCTCAGAATGGACACCTTCCTAGCCTGGGCACAATCCTTTCCCCGGTACAGCTCTTGTTCCAGCTCAGGTGGTAGCTAGGGGATTCCTCATGACGGCTCTCCTTTTGTTCTGTTCCACCCACTTGTATATCTTTTGCATAAGGCGGGAATCTTTTGTCCCTTTGGGTTCCCACCCCTCCTCACTGGAAAAGCACCAGGTTAAAGATGGATTCCAGTTCAGGTGACATGATCACATGTCACTGTAAGACCCCAAGCCTTCATTCCTCCCAGCCTGATTCACAGGAAGGCTTGCCTGCACACAGGGCCATCCACACAGGGCTGCCCAGAGGATTCAGGGGGCCCGGGGCAAAGTAATTCTAAATAATAATAAATAAAAGTTGCAATATTATAGAATACTATATTCTCGTGGTGGTCCCTGTGGGGTCTGGGGCAAATTGCCCCACTTGTCCCCCACTCTGGGCGGCCCTGCATCCACAGTCAATTGTCCTGGTTGCTGGGAGCCATCAAGATTCCAAACCACCATTAATTGCCCACACTTTGCATAATTACAATAGGCCCTCAGAGTTATATTTCATATTTCTAGTTTTAGATACAAGAGTGATACATTTATTGAAATAGGATGAATACACTCAATAGATTATAAGCTTTGTAATGATATCTTACAAGAGACCTTTTGCATGAAGCATATTCCAGTTACATTATATTCACTCATTAGCATATTTTTATAAAATCATATAGACTGCAATGTCACAGGTATTCCTTATACCTCCATAGGCCATGGGAGGTTTAAACCCCAAGGGCCCAGGGAGGTGATATTACAGTTCCCTCAAAGTTTCTGCTAGGCAAAGGCAGCTTCAAATTGCTATCAGGGCTCTGCCATCTGAGGCTTCTCAAGTTAAGTGCCAACTCACTGCATTCCCCAGCCACCCTGACCAGTCACCATTCCTGGAGACTGCCACCCATAACCATAGAACCATAAAAAGACAGTGCTGGAGACAGCAACTTTTTGCTTGAGAAATGTATATCAAATCTGACTTTTCTCACACATGCAAATAGTCCCATTGCAGTCAGTTTGACTTTACTCCACCGTATGTAAAATGAGCAGAATTTGACCCAAAGAGATACATAGCATGATTGGACCAAGTGTAACAGAAATGGGTGAAACTGTTAAAAATATTAACAACATATAACAGTAACACAATTTTTTTTTTAAAGACCTCCACAATTTGGTCCCTAATAAGGCAATTCTGCCTCCTTCTTTCAATTGAATTTGCAATGAGGGCACATGACAATTTTATGCAAGGATGTTTACTGCATAACTAAGTAATTTTCACAACTATGTAAATCTGTTGTTTCCTGAATATTAACTGTTGTGAGTCTTTCAGTAGAAAAAAGGTAACAAATGTTCAGAGAATCTATTTATCTAATGAGGAAAGATTTGACAGTTTAGATAGTGTGACAGGGTGGACTAGGCCCTCAGGCCCCCTAATGGATGCCTCGGAGCCTTGCCACACCCCACCCCAGAAAAGGGTAGTGGAGAGGGTTCTCTAAGCTCCCTAGAATGACTGCAAGGGATGCAGCCAATCAGGAAAGAGGCTGCAGGGAGCAGCCAATCAGAGCCCAGCACTCCTGTATAAAAAGAGCTGCTGGGCCAGAGTAAGTTCAGTCTGTTGGTACAGAATGGGAGAGCAAGAGGTGCTCCTGGCTGGCTGCAGTGGCTGAAAGGGCTGGACAGATCAGTTGTTGGTAGGGACTGGGGGAGCATGAGAATAGCTTCTGGGCGGCTGCTGGAACTAAGCAGGTAGTTATTGGCAGGGACCAAGGGAGTGAGGAAGGAGTTCCTGGTTGGCTGCTGGAGCTAAAGCAAGCAGTTACTGGGGGAAAGAGGAAGGAGCTGCTGGCTGCTGAGACTCAACTAAGATGGGCTATGGGGTAGTGGCCCAGGGAAATGTAGAGCAGCAATTAGTAAAGGGATACAGCATGGGGCTGCTACTTAGAGGGTCCTTGGGTTGGGGCCTGGAGCAATGGGTGGGACCAGGTCCTCCCCCCACCAGCCACTCGGGGGAAATGGATACACCCTAAGGAAGGGAATTAGAACTGTGGCAGCCCAGGGAAGGGGGCTGCACTGGGACTGACTCAGCAGGGAGCTGTGGTCAGAGAACTGAGCCCAAGAGGGGTGGCTCAGAGGAAAGCTGGGGTCACTGAGGACTCAAGTAAAGGCAAGGGGTTCCCAGGGAAGAAGCCCTCTGGGTGCTGCTCAGTACCTGCGTAGGAATCTTGCAAACTAGCTGGACCAATCAAGGGTACTGTAATGGGCCAAGTTGGACTGGTTAAAGACTGAGTCCAGGAAAGGCTACAAGAAGATGCACGACCTGAGGGGGTACTGCAATAGGCCCCTGTTGGACTAATTAAGCGCCTCAGCCTAGGGAGGTCCTGTATGTTGATGCCAACGGAGAGAATACTGCTACAGGCCCTGTTGACTGTTAGAAGACTGAGCCCAGGGAGGGCTGCAGGACATTTTGGACTGTACACTTTGAAGGGGTTTGTTTGTTTTGCACATGGACTGTGTGTGACTTGGCTGGAAGGCTGAATCACTGAAGACCTGCCTGACAAGCTCAGCAGCTGACTGGGGGCACTGTGAGCAGAGAAAAAACTGCAGGCACGCGCACACTTGGCCAAAGGGTGCTTGCATGAGGTGAGTGTATCCCATTACAGATATTTTATATGGGGGGAAAAAATAGCTATCTGTAGCTTCTCTATCTTCTTTTCATACCTGCCAATCGTCCCCACCTGCTCTCTTCCTGCTCTTTTGAGAACTCCAGTATTTTTCACTGTAACTAGTCAAAAATGTATTGAATATTTGATTTTTTGTAATCTGCTTCTTAGCCACTAACAATAATGGTTCAGATATCACTATGACACACACTAATAGCACATTTTGTTTTATGTGGAATTTTTGAGTAGTAATGTTTTAGGCTTTGGCACCACCAAGAGTCAATTTTGCTTACTACCACATTTAATTGCTAGATAGATTCAGATGTTCTAATGAAATCCAAAGCTGTCTGCTTTTTGTGTAACCCTCAAAGTCTCTCTACAGATTCATGTGAAAGAAAAAATAGTTTTGTTTTGAATTGGTAGTGCCCCTGGAAAAACAATTATTTTGGAAGTAGATGCTACTGTTGTATCATTTGTCTTTGTAAAACTTGAAGAATAAGATGAAAACTACAGCTTGAGATATTTCCTCAACTGTATTTTTGTCATAATCATCTGATTAAACACTGAACAAAAAAAGCAGCATGACTGATACAGCTAAATCATACAGGTAATTCATTAACAACTTTGAATGATAAACTAAATATACAACCTGAGGAAGCACCAGTAAACAGAAAACCGGCCCTTATTTTTGAAATGCAATGTTGGTAACCCTAGTGTTTACTAATGAAATAACTTTACTTGGCATGTGCCATATGTGACATATGATAACTAAATGATAAATTAAATGATAAAGCTAAATGATAACAAGAGGTTGTGCAAATGTTTGACAGTAAAATATACACAGAACATACCGTAGATGGATTTTCAAAAGTGACTAGTGATTTTTGGGTGCTTCAGTTTTTCGGGGTGCTGCTTGAGACACTTTAAAAGGCCCTGATTTTCAGAAAATGCTGAGCACCAAGTGCATGATTTTACAAAAATGTAGGCTTATGCCCAGAATAGAGCAGTGATATTCAGACCAGTCTGAGTTAACAGGCTATTCTTTCTTTCTCTATCTCTGTAGAGATCAATTATATGGATTCAAAGAAATTTGGACTGCATTTCTAGATATATTTGGATTAAAAATATTTAGACTGCTCAAAGAACACACTTCCATTCCTTCTAACCCCTCCTCCTTTTCCATCCCTCTTTGGTCCCCTGTTTTTCCTATTTATATGTCTTTGCCTATTTGATTACAGTAACCCCCACTGTAACTATGTATTTGTAGTATTGTCTAGTTTTGTACTATCTGGTCTTGCAGCTTTGAGTTGTAAAACTGCATAAGTCTTTTGGGAATCCCATGAAGCATATGGTTCTTGGAAACATATACAAGCTGCAAGTCATCCACCTTTTTGTATTTTTCACTTAATTTTTTTTTTTTAATAAAAGACAGTCACAAAAGAGATGCTCAGCACTCACTCTAGAGAAAATCTGGATCTTTTAAGATTTCTCCAGTTTGGCGCCCAAAATTTGAGGTATGCAAAATCACAAAACTCTAGGCTTGTATTTCTGTTCAGGATCAGTATCTAAGGCTGGTAAAATAAGACTGTTCTTCAACAGTGGCACCCATTTCCATTAACTACTGATCTGGACAAAGTAAGGCCTAAATCCTGCAGTGAGCTCCATGTAGGTGAATCTTTGCATCCAAAAAGATCTCATTACAGGATCAGAATCTAAAAAGTGACCAAGTGTTTTACCTGAAGTCAGACAGCAGCATTCACCTGTCCTGAAAAATTAATTGCTTTACAGAACATTTTCTCTACAAACCAAAATCCAGATGGAAAAACTTCCTGATACTAAACAAATAAGCAGAGTAAGAAGTCCCTTGTCTTGACTTTATTTTGCAAAAAGGTACTTGAACTATGTCTTACCCCCTTTGACCCATGCTGTTAGCCAGTATTTGTGGTCTTGAGAGTTGTTTCCGTTAACAAGAGAAATCAGTTAAACAGGACTGTATCAAAGAAATACCTCTAGTTACAAAGAACCTACACAAGGTCCTGTTTCCCTGAACACAGCAGAAATCAAACAAGAGACAGTTTCCATGCTCAATACTCCAAGACTCTTTCGACCCATCACTCTACCAAAAAGCTCTCGCTTTCTTTGCTTTCTCTCAGGACCATGTTTGCTGTGCCTATCTTGCTGCTTTCTGCCTCCCTACAGCTTCTTCTGATCCACAGCCCCATGCATTTTCAATCACCCACATAGCTCAGTTTCTGACTGGTATTGTATGCTGTTTGTGTTTTCCATGGGGGCTCCTATTGTTTCAGCTATCTTACTCCAAAAAGAAGCTTAAGTGCTTCTTACGTTTATCCTGAACGAAAGGTGGCACTCACACCTGCCAGCTCCAATAAGGTTTTTGACTGCAGTTAGGGGTCAAACATTTCTTTTGGTAGCCACTGGAATCTTTGCCAAAAATATGCATGAATAGTTCCCTAAAATTAAGGGCTGCTGTACTGTTTACATTCAGACATCTCTAACAGGTGAGTCGGCAATAAATTCAGTAACAGTAGGTCCATGCATGCCATAGAATAAATTGGATTTATAATATATGGTACACTGCCATTATGTTCTGCAGGAAATTCCTGGCAGCATGGTTAAAAAAATGACACACTAAAGGTGTGGTTTTATTTTATTTTTTTCATATATACTAAAGCCCCTTTATATCACTCTGGCAATGTAAAGAGGCGTATATGAGTGCAATGTAATTTATTTCATGTTAAGGTCTGTTTACCCTGCTATCTGTGACTATTTGTATGTTAAACTATTCTGCTCTGAAAAGGATATACCAAGAATTCTGCTTGCCTTTAACATTTCAACACTGTCAACTCTGAAGAACAGTCAGTCAAGGAAAAGCAAAGGGACAGTGTGATACTCAAACACATGCTTGAAAATAAACACACAGTAATATGTCTAATTTTAGGCCTGCTAGCGTTGATAGCAACTCTTTAAACTTATAATTCTGATGTGAACCAATTGGCATAATTTCTTCCTGTGACATTTTCTTCTCTCATAAGTGCCACAAAACACTATTTATCATCCTGACTACAGAGCTAAATGAATAAGTACCCTGATAGATCAGGACATACCAGTACTAAAAAGTCACATTGTAAGCCACCTTCTCATTAGATTTTAAAGTCTACAGGATGATTAATAGAACAAAATAATGCAGAAAAATGTTAAATTACTGTTCTACTTGAAAATCCTTTTATCTGATCAATATGTGATCTACTATACCTTAATGGTGATCACATCAAAGTTGTCTCTTGTTTTGTTTGTTTCTCACTGGATTGCTCTGCTATATACTGATTTATTCACTTCAGACTTCACAATGAGCTGCATTCACATAAGTTCTTTTCTATAATTCAAGCACGCTCACTCAGCAATTTTTTTTTTAAACATTTGCTCAATGCCTTTTAAGCACCACTAATATGATGGAAGTCTTCCACTTGAAATTTAGTATGATTTCCCTTGTCTTAATATAATGGATTTTAAATGGATATTTCCTGTAGATACTATTGTACTTCTGAACTCTGACACAAATAGTATTTTTAAACACTGTGGATGAAAGGATAAAAAATCAGGGCCAAACCCTTAAGGCAAAAAAAGACAGAAAACTAAAAATGTATGTAGTTAGACCAAAGAAAACATTTTAAAAGTATAATGAATTACCCCACTATTATTTCAAGTCGGAGACAAATTCTTATGATTGAACTCCTAGGGCTAAATGCTGTACGTACTCCACTTCCTGAGATGCAGCCCAAAAAGATTGATGGGAGGCAAAGATGCAGTTATGTTATGTTTGCACCCTATGAATTCTAGGCTGCTAGAGGGCTGAAACAGCAGCCCATAGCCTAGGCATAGTAGCCCAGAACCCCTGGAGCATGTGATGTTATGGGCATGCTCCTTCTGCCACTGATACACCCCCTACACCAGGGCTTGAGAGTAGGGTGAGGTGAGGGATATTTACACAGGATCTGCACTACCCTTGCACTGGAGAAATTTGCCCCAAGCCTCTTGCAGCTCCTATATAGCCCCTATGAGCTGCCAGAGTAGTGTATGGGGGCTGGGATAGTATTCAAAATCAGCCCCCTAATATTAAGAGAGGTATCACCTGATAGAGACAGAATAAGGAGCCTCTTTAATGCAATATCATTCATGGCAATTCCTGAAATCCAAATTCAGGGGAGGAATCCTGCAAATTCTTATTCAAGAGAGTGCTCGCATGTGTAAGGCTAATCTCACTTAAGTCAATGGAATGTCTTGTGAGTAAGAGTTTGCAAGATCAGCCTCAAAAGAAGAAAACATACATTGCTCTTCTGACACATTACAACAGAACCTTGTTTCAACATATGTGAACTGAGTGAGCCTTTATCTTTTAAAAGTAAGAATTCACACTGCTATTACAAAACCTGCAAACAATTTAAAAAGTGAGAACAGCATCATCATGCAGTATAATTGTCCCTCACTCAAAAGCAGCAAGACATTCTTTTAAAGTCTTCAGATGTAACTCAATGATAAATTACAAAAATAAGAACACTAACTAAAGAAAATAAGATCAGTGAAAATAAGTAAAGTTATTTCTCATGAATGGAATTTTAAGTAAACTGAAAAAATTTAAGCTGTAAATTTTTTTTTAATAAGGTACATTCAACTATCTGCTTTTGGCCTCCTTAAGTATTTAATCATTTGAAATGCATACTTAAAATGACCTGGAAAGATTAAGATGCCAGAGCACCTTATGTATCTTTCTGAAATAAATATTTCAAATTTAAAAAAAAAAAATCCTACCCGCCGGTAACTCTGCCATTATTTCAAACGCCCGGTGCATGTTTCTCCGACAGATATCCACTGGATCATTCAAGAGCTGGGACAGGGCAGGAATGACTCCGTTTTCTATAAAGCCATCCCTACAAACAGAAAGCTGGGTTTATGGGAGATTTAATTAGGCAAAACAAAACTCATAAATCCTACCAATGTGTAGTAATCTCACTGACATTCTGTTCTAAATCTTAACACACTCCAGCAATCTTGATGAAACTGCTGCTGAATATTCTTCACTGAAACTTGAGCTACCATCTCCACTTCCCAGTATCATCCAGTAAACTCTGGTGAATATACTTGCCTGCCAACATTATGAGTAGCCATTATATAAAGGACTTCAGTTGTTTTTTCTCGAACAGTGCTATCTTGGTCTAGAAGCAAATATTTCAGGTTATCCAGGAATCCTAGGAGACAGAATAGATTATTTTTTTTTTAACATTTCTTTACTTATTAAAATAGCAATGATTGGGTCAAACTCTGGCACTGACACATCAAGAAAGTGACTTCCAGAGTTGAAGACTTACCACCAAAAATGCCATGCCATGAATCTCCCAGTATTGAAATTTCACAACTGTAGTGTATGAGTTATAGCTGTAATATGCTTAACACAGCTAGCATCACCAAGGGCATGATTCAAAACCCAGTGAAGACAATGGAAAGACTTTTGTTAACTTCAGTGGGCACTGGATCAGGCCATAAGCAATTAGGCTGTTGTGTTCTGTACTAGCTAAGGTCCTAATCCTGCAAATACTTATGCATTTGCTTAACTCTCGCTTGCAAGTAGCCCCACTAAGGCAGGGGCTCAAGTTCTCAAATTTTTTTGCTGGACCTCCTTTGAAAATATTTCAGGCTGTGATGACCAAACCCCACACCCTCCCCACTACCATTCCACTGATGGGCAGCAGGTATCATAGGCTGGGCCTCTCCAAACAGCCAGGCCCATGCTCCGCAGCTCCCCCTGTGCGGTGGCCCCAGGGCTGGGGCTGTGCCATCCATCTTCCTGGAACTATGGGGTTAGGGCCACGCTGCCTGGGGCTGGAGCCGTGTCGCCCAGCGCTCTGGAGCCGGCAGCCACGGGGGGGGGTGTAGAAGGGGCAGGGTGGGGCTGGGGGTTAGCAGGCAGTTCACACACTGCCCATGATTCCACCATTACTTCTGCACTGCTGCAAGTGGTGGTGCAGCCTTCAGACCCCCAGTTTGAAAAACGCTGCACTAAAGTCAATGGAGCTACTTGTGACTAAAACTAAGAACATATAAATTTGCAGGATTGGAGCCTAAACTGTTTGGACTTTTTTCAAGGGTAGCCCCAAGCAGAGGTTATGTGAAGAAGAAATGAACTTGATTTCCTTACTTGGCCATACATTTACTAGGCTATTATTGGCTGGGGGTGGAGGACAGGAAGTACACCTGGTAGCAAGGGCAGAGTATGAGTCTTATATTATTACCTTTGCAACTGTAGTTCAGCTTAAAAAAAATAACTTGACAGGTTCCAAATAGGATGACCAGTATTCCTGGATAGAGGAAATATCACCAAAGGAAGGACTTCAAGGATAGCAATGGGGGAGGGAAAGCTCAGTGGTTCAAGCATTAGCCTGCTAAATCCAGCGTTGTGAGTTCAATCCTTGAGGGGGCCATTTGGGGATTTAGTTGGGGATTGGTTCCGCTTTGAGCAGGGGGTTAGATTAGATGACCTCCTGAGGTCCCTTCCAACCCTAATAATCTATGATTCTATGAATGGAGATTAGAATGGTGGCAGAGCTGAAGCAAATTCCTTCCTTAGTTAAACTAGCTATAGGTATGCAGCACCCAGAGTGCCAAAAAAAATGCATAAGAGACTGAAATCAATGGAGCTGTGCCAGAGCTGAGTTGGGGTTTGTTTGGGGTTTTTTAATGACCGTTTGCAGTAGGAGATCATTTTACCTGCCCACACCATGGGAAAATATTGATCCAAATCTCGGGAAAACAGAGGTGATAAGATACAATGCAGATGACTGTTATAATATTCCTAGTTTTGTAAGCCTGACAAATATTTTATTCTATATTATTTAAAGGTTCATCAGAGCATAGACCCTGATCCTGCAATGTGAACTGATGGTTTGGGCCATTACACCCGTGCAGAATGCCAATGAGGTCAAGAAGACTCCACATGGCTGTAAATGTCAGCACTATCTGATCCATGCGTGTGGTTTTCCATGAGTGGATTCTTATGCCTGTGCAAAGCCCCCATGAAGTCAGTAGATTTACACATGGGCGTAAGTGTCCAACTGTACAGAACAGCCTGGCTCCTCAGGGACTCTGAGAACAACAGTTCCACCCTCAGACACCGTGTAGGAAGAAAGTTAAGCAGCGATCCCATGCACATAAAATCTTACTAATGAATAGGGAAAGTCTTTTTCTCTTGGACTACTTATAACTTTTTAAAAACATTTGCTAAACCACGGAATGTGAAGCATGATGTTCCTTATATTTCTGAGGTAAAAAACAAGCACGAATAAAATTAAAACCTTTACAGGGCTTTTGTACATCCCGAAAGAAACAAACAAAACCCTTTTTCCCCTTTCCCAGAGCCCCGTATTCTGGAAATCTGTGGCAGCAGAGATCACTTACCTAGTTTTATTGCTTGGTAGACATTCTCTGGGTCATGCACTAAGTCACATAGGGCCATCAATGCTCTCTGCCGGGTCAGCAGCTCAGGGGACTGTAACTCCTCATTCAGCTTAGGTAGGGCCCTTGCCCCAAAAGCAATGGGGGCTTTAGTGGGGTCAATGTTGGGGGGCAGTTTGGCTGAGATACGAGCATGTGCCATCTCTAGGTACTAGGGAATGGAGTCCCTCTGTTCGCTAAAGACACCCCAAAAATCACTTTCCCCGAGGGGGTGGCTAAAGTACCCCAGGAAGCAGGAACTCTTGCTTTCAAGACGCACTGAGCCCCCAGCAGAGCTTCTCTGGCAAGGAGTCAAACTATGACGAGCGTAGGACAGAGGATGGGGGGAGAGAGGGACACGGGCCCCCCGTTTATTTCTGTCTCTGTCGAATTCTGCTGCGCTGTCTCGGCGGGACGGTTTGGTTCTGACTGTTGTGAAGCCAAAAAACGGAAGCAAGACCCCCACTGGGGCCGGTTTACAGTGGGGTAGCTGGGGGAGGGGGCTTCTTCCCGCCCCCCAGACTCGTTGAAAACGGCTCCTCTGAGCGAACTACGGGGGCGGGGTCGTTTTCAGGGAACCCCTGAAGCCGTTTGTTCGGTCTGAGGTTTCAAAACAACAACTCGTAAGGGTTTGTCCTGTTTAAAAAAATCCCAACGCGAACGGAGCCAAGTGGGCGCCCCGCTCCTCGGCCCCCTGCGCCTAGCCTGGCCCCGCTCACAATTGCTAGGGCCCGGGCCGGCGCTGGTTGCTAAGCAGCGGAGACGCTCTATGTGTGCGCCGGGTTCTGTGAATAGGTAACTGCGGGGCCTGCCACTGCAGGCTACCGGCCTGCGCAAACAGCGCAGCTAAGGCAATCTCCGCTTGTTGCTAAGCAGGGCCAGCGCCAGCGCCAGTGACGTAGTTGGTGAATAGGAAGCTGGGGCCGTTATTAGCGTTGGGAAGGGCACGGAGGAGAGAAGTGACCGAACTATCGAGCTGGGGAGGCGATGTCCCTACTGGATGGACGGGAAGAGAGAGACTCTTAGGAGGGGTGAGCCCCCCCTTCTTAGGGCCGGATAATGGGGGCTCCGCTGACAATCCCCGATGCGGGGAGGGTGTGAGCCCCGGTGGGGAGAGTGTTTATAAATCTCCCTCTGGGGAAAGGGGAGACGCCCCACAACCTGCCCCATTGGGGGTGGGGGGCATTGTTAACTATCTCCGGGGGGGGGGGCTGTATGCTTTTGCGTGGCTCATTTAAACCCTCCCTTATCAGTGTTTGAAATCTGCCTTCGTCAAATGAGAGCCACGGAGAGGCCCTACACTAGGATTGTTGGTCTGCTGGTCACTCCCTTTACACACCCTGCCCAGGGTCCCTGGGCCAAATCCTGCCCACAGTTATCCTCCCTGCATCCCACTGACATCGCTGGGGCTGCATGGGGTGTAACTGAGGCCAGAATTTGACCTTCTATCTATCTGTCCATCCAGGGGCAGATGTACACAGTATCCCAATGTTTATGAGATACAATTAAATCATTGGCGGAGAAAAGCCAGCACCAGGGTTCACTCTGAGTGAAATGGGAGCGTAGCCTGTATAAAGATTCAAGAATCAGGCCCAAGGATGGGAGGAGAGAAGAAGGAGGTTTGGGGAGGCCAATACAAAATAATGTTGTTTAGGCTCGTCATAAAAAGAAGGAGGTGCATTATTTACCTGTACCTATTAT
Organism: Trachemys scripta elegans; assembly: GCF_013100865.1. Classification (NCBI taxonomy): domain Eukaryota; kingdom Metazoa; phylum Chordata; order Testudines; family Emydidae; genus Trachemys; species Trachemys scripta. Next base: position 20,770,790 of record NC_048312.1, on the reverse strand, counting down.
TTATAGGTAGTAATATTGAACTTGAATGATTTCAGACAGTCAGAATGCAGGGATATTGCACAGTGACTGACATATAACTGTATGCTTATGTCTCTCTTATGCATCTTTCTGCACTCTAGCTGAGGAGTTCAGGTTTCCATAATTACAGTAAGATTACTTCTCAATAGCTGTGTGATATGCAGATCCCTGTTTTCTGACCATATATGCAGCACGACTATTATCCAAGTGTCTCCTGCAGGCTTAAAGAACTGTACAAACTGTTGGTTATATTTCTGGAGTGGCTGCCACTCACTCGCTTGCTGCATGACTTTGGGCAGATCAGTTAACTTCTCCTTGATTCAATTTCCCAGTCTGCAAAATTAGGATAATAATAATCAACTTTATAAAGTGCTTTGAGGTCCTCAAATGAAAGGTGATATATTTAAATGCAGAATACTGTTATTATTTTTGGGAAAATATGCCAGAATGCTAAAGACCAAACTATATTAAAAAACCTTGGTTTATAATAAGGCAACACTTTTTAATGGACCCATTTGCAGACTATTATTTCTGTAGAAAACAAAATATTTAAAATTATTCTAATATTGACCAAGAGAAAGGCATTGTTTAGTAATTTGATAATGGGACTGGGCAACAGGCACTCCTGAATCCTAATCTTAGCTCTGCCTCTAATTCTTTCTCTAGCCTTGGAAAGTCATTTAGCTGCTGTCTCAGTTTCTCCATTTGTAAAGTGGATTAATATTTACCTACCTCACAGAACTGTTTTAAATATTACAGTAGATAGGTATTTTTTGTGAAGTGCCTTGAACATGAAAACAACAATCTAATTGTTAAATGTTATTGGTTCAAGAAAGCCAAAATAAGAGTATCTAGCCTGGTTCATGTTATTGGATTTAGAGTTCTACTCTTACAGGGTGAAAGGACAGATCTGCATTAAAATTGGTATCACAAAGACACAAACAAGCTCAATATTCTGTGATTTCCTAATAAAAAGAACAATACAAAGGAAGGCTCAGCAGTTGGATGAAGACATTTTAATCCCTCTGTATGTGAAGAAGTAAAAGTGGATATTGTCTCAGATCAAATATGCATAACAGAAGAACTTGTGTAAGATTATTTGATTTAACAAACAGTGCATACATCATACTAAATCCCCATGCTTCATAGAGATGGCACAGTCCTGTGTTTGCCTTCCTTCTACAGGTAGTTCCATTGAAATCAACGGGACACCTCTTATGAATAGTAAGTAAGATTTACGACCTGCTCCTTCTTCTCCCATTTAAATTAATGATAGCTTTGCTATTGACTTCAATTGGAGCAGAATAGGGTCTCTTGCCTTTTAGTTGAAAAGTATATGTTTAATTTATTTAATTATGTTAAAGCTTTTGCACCTAAAACAATTAGTGAAATGGTTTCTCAGCATGCAGTCTTTTAAGAGAGGAGGAAATTTCAGGCATATTAAAAAAAGGGAAAAAATCTTAGTATTTCACATCAAACTTATGATTCTAGGGGACTTTGAATCCCTGAAGGTGTGAAATGGCTGTATTAGTGGCCTCGGGGCCTTATGAAAACCACACCATGTGATGCTGGGCAAACCTAAGATATGTAGTAACCATTATTTTGATGCACTGGTTTGTCAACATCCCTCCTACATCCCTACATTTTATCGTATGTCACAGAAATAAAACACATAGCTCAGAAAAAAACTTTGGTGGAGCCAAATGCTTGAAAAAGATCCAACTACTGTTTTAAAATAGCTGAGAGTTGGAGCCTATAAATTAGAGACTGAAAAGGGCACAATTATGTGGGAATGCTAGTTAATCTCTCTATAATAAGGTTGATATAAAAACAAAAACATTTTTAAACGATTGAAAGTAAATATAAAATTATGCTTTCCATTAGACATACACTGCTTTGGCTGCTGTTCTCCACCTATGCAGGGTTTTGGCCGTATGTCTTTACTTTATGTATAGATCTACTCATACCCTCATTTCTGGGCCATGCCCACATTTCTTCCTCCTCATTACTTTCCAGAGACCCACCACAGATATGACATCTGGATTATTTCCTCTGTACATTGTTTCCACTTGGTAGACCCTTACACATACACATAAGTGGCCTCAAGACTTGCCTCTGTTTTTCAGTACCAGCCCATTAATGTTTATGGCATAGGATTATGTGGAAGTTTAAAATTTGATACCTTGGTAGGCAGGAAGCATATGTCACTGCAATGCTGATTACCTCAGTCTCAGGGTGCTTTGGGTTCTCACTCAGGCAACTGTGACATGTTCTGGCATCAGGGAAAATCAACTGTTTGTGCAGCTTGTGCTACAAAAATGGTTACTTCCCCACTCTTCACAAAGCAGTTAAATATTCATACCCATGAGCTAATTTTCATTATGTTTGTGCAACAGCTATAATAATCAGAGTTCTTAGACAGGATTTTACAAAGACAACGGTATGGGTCAGTCAGATTAGTAGGATTAACATCAGACAAAGGAATAGATGCTGGCTTGTCTGTCATTGAAAACCACAGTGGCAAACTTTGTTACTGTTAAAATGGTCTTCAAGAAAACATACTTATTTTCTTAATCTCAGAATTTGGGAGCAAATTGTCCAGTAAACCAGCTAGGCCCATGCTGTGGGTTAGAAACTCATTGAGTGTACACTTGTGGAGTTTCCTCCTACTTCCACTGGGTTGTGGGCTCTTCCATTTGCAGAATGGGAAGAGGGTGTCATGAATAACCTGCAGACCTCCCAATATCCACAGGAAACCAGGCCATCCTTACAAAGGGCCTGTGCCTCCACTCTGCCTTCTCTCCTACCTCCTTGGTCCTTTGGCAGGAACCATGCTGTCCTGGGCTTCTCCAGAGGCCATTAGCTTTGAAAAACTCCTTCAGGAGTAACAGGGGCAGCATTAATTTATTCTAATTTTCTGAAGGATGTTGGAGAGAAAGATGGAGAATAGCTGGCCTGCCAGACCCAAATTCCCTCTCCATTCATAGTCTGTTTTACATAGAATACTGATAAAGATGTTTCTATAGCACTGATGGAAATGGGGGATGATGCAATGAAGGCAACATGTCCCTTTTCTTTCTCTATGACCAGGTCCCCTCCAACCCTGTAGGCAGAGGGAATGATCTGGGCCTTAATTCAGACCTCTGGTCATAGCCAGCTTTAAAGTTTTCTTATTTTCCTTAGTAGTTTTTGACAGCTTTGTATTTCTTAAATCATTATCCATGCTCCCTTATTGTACAGTACAGTTTATTGATTTACTTGCTGGGAGAATGGGACTGAAGCATGAGAAAAGTAAATATACTGGTTACTAACCAAGACAACCAGGTTATTTAAATTGGTTACCTTGGTCTCTATTGCACTTTGGATTCATTGAGAGTGGTATTGATTTTTATAGTTTTGTGAAAGGACTCTAGGAGACAAGCAGTGACTCAGCCTGTGTACACAGGGCAATTGTGTGATTAGGATGTTCTAGAACAGAATAGAGGGAGGTTAAGGAAGCAGCTCATATGGTGAGACTGTCACCCAAGCATTAAGGTTTTTGTTCTGATTTAAAATTATTAATTTAAAATGTGAAAACTGGCTAAAATTGATCCCCATTAGCCACAAAGGCGTCTTATATGTAAAGGTCCAAATCCTTTATAGATTCCAAGGCTAGAAGGGACCATTGTGATCAGGTAGTGTGACCCTCCTGTATAACACAGGCCATAGAACTTCCCCAAAATAATTCCTAGAATAGATCTTTTGGAAAAACAACCAGTCTTGATTTAAAAATTGCCTGTGATGGATGACCCTTGGTAAATTGATCTCACCTTGTGCACACATAGATAGGCTAATTTACTTCCCTAGGACCATTCACATGAGTAAAACAAGCTGGATTTAGTCCAGGGGCTGTAGAATTGATAACATTCCAGCTTCTCTGGATGATCTATTGATAGCAAACCCTGGTCTCTTGTTTGTTTTTGCAATATGCTTATGTTCACATGAATGACTAAAAATATTTAAAAGTAACTGCACACAATAGAGAACAAAGCACTGATTCTAGGTAGCAGATTAGGAATTTCAGCTGTGTAATATTCATTGTGTGTAATCTGAACAAATCATTGTCGTTTCTTAATTTTTCATTGTACATTCATGTATTGTCTTGTAAGGTACTGATCCAAGTGGGATTGCCTCTCAAGACTTTGCTCCACGACTGCCAGGCTGGACTCCAGGACTGACCAATAGAATGTGAGAGGTTTCTTTTATTCACAGTTTTTAAATCTCATTGAAACAGATGGCGAAATCCTTTGTTATATAAGATTACAATTAATCCATAAACCTGGAATAGAGGGAAGGTTGGTATGCATTGTGTACTAATTAATAGGTAGGGGAGTGCTCCTACCATGCAGATCTGCATTTGATTCCTCAAGGCCCGTCTCTTATTCCCAGGATGTTAGGAGGAGAGATCACTTAAAGGCTTGATAGAACAAACAATTCTTTGTATAAAGGACTCTTTAAAACAGTGTGCCGGTGAACTGTGCACCCTGATTCTGAAGTTGAGCTGAAGTCCATTTAGCTGAAATTCTGAAAATTCCTCCTGGGTTTCACCACATTCTCTCAGGGGTTCCATCATTAGTATCTTAATATTACTTTTTTGCTAATTTCCCAGTCCTCCAGGCCCTTATCTAAGGGGCTGATCCTGCAAGACCTTACTCAGGCCCACCACCCGCTGAATTCAGTGGCACTATTTCCTTAATGCAGAATCAAAGGTCCATCGTGCTTACTAACCAATAGCATCTGACTACCCACATCCATAAGTAACCAGTTCAGCCCTTTAAAACTGCTCCATGTTAGAGAGATCTGCAGTATTCTCATGTAGTTAGTTACTCTCTATTCCAGCTCCGCCTTCAGATGTGGTTGGGGGGGTGGAATGTTTCAAACAGTTGCTATGGTCACACAGTAGCATGCGGAGCTGCCGGAGTAGCTGAGAACCTGCTGCATCAGCTGCTACATGGTGAGTCCTACTTGCTACATGATCAGTTTTCTTGTTGGAAATGTCTTTATTGTAAGTGCTGGTAGCAGATAATTACTCTAATAAAGGACTTTTCCCCACATCCCTCAAAGCTGCATTGTGTAGGTAGTTGGGGTAACTGGGATTTCTTAATATAATGCATGATTCATATGAACATTACCCTTCTTCCAAGTCACGTTGTGTATTGACTTAATTCTGTCTGAGTTGCTTTTGGAAGACAGTTTTGTTCAATATCAGGAAAAGTGGCAACTTTATCATCCTTCCGCCTCCAACCAATTGGATGAAATGAGATGTCATGTAGGATTTATAATGCAACATGCATTGGGAAGGGGCATGAGGGAGATTTCAAATAACAATATGAGAGACTTTTAAATGTTGTGTTGAGACATGTTACAAAATTATTTATCAGATGGCGAAATTATAAACACTTGTCTGTAAAATTAATCCCGGCGTGAAGGAGTCTCTTCCATCTTACTGAAATGAGACTTGGCTGCATTGTAACCTCAGAAAGCCACTCGTTGCTGTTACAGCAACATAATGAAAGAGTTCCTTTTAGCTAAGAAATGGGGCATTTATTACCAAGTGAAATCAAAGATCTACAAGCAGTGGGCTGCCATCTGCCTGGTTTTGTACCAGGAAAACAAAGATGCAGTATCCATAAAGAATGGTCATTTCCTTTTTTCATTCACATTTGGGGTCTGCTGAGATGATTCATGATCTTTGTCTGTCTCCTTTACAAGTTTCAGGTCTAATTGAGACAGACTGGATTTGGACAATGAAGTCCAGCCTAATGCATTTGATTCCTCCAGTGAGTAGGGACAGAATAATCTCCCACTTCCCCAAGGTAAGCAGCTCCTCCTCCCTGTGGCCATACAGCTTGGCACCTGGCAGGCTAAGTAGTGCCTTCCCCACCCACCCAGGAGTTTTTTCCCCCCACTTGCATTCAATTATTTTTTGCTTTTTTAAAATGCAGAAATTTTAATAATTTCTCAGCATTTCAGAGGGACCAACATCATTTCCCCTTTCTCTTCCAAGGCTGGCATCTCAGTTACCAACCTTGATCCCTTTCTTCAACCAAAAACAGACGTACATCTTGACACAAAAGCCTTGTCTGTAATTCCCACCTGTTCTTTGAACTGACACAGGTAATTGCCACAGTTAGGGAGTTGTTACATTAGTTTGGGAAAGATGAAAAATGTGGCTGGTATTTAATAGGCAAAAAAGGAAAATAGATTAAGGGGGGGTTATAGTATTTGATGGAGTTTCCTTTCTGATGTTCTTTTTTTCAGTTGCTCAAAGGTTCTTTAAATACAATCCTTTTGGGCTGTGCCTGAAATAGTTCATGCTTGATCTCAGCCCAAAGATTTTGTTTTTAATTTGATCAGAGTCAGTTTTTTTATAAATTATGTAAGCATGGAGGGAAATACACTTTTTCAAAATATTCCATTTGAAATGTTTGCACTCTTATAATTCCCTCTAGAGAAAGAGGTGTTATTAGCCTCACCCTGCACACCTGTAAAATCTTACAGGATACAAAGATAACAACCATTGCCTAAATCATGGGTTTCAGAGTAGCAGCTGTGTTAGTCTGTATCCACAAAAAGAACAGGAGTACTTGTGGCACCTTAGAGACTAACAAATTTATTTGAGCATAAGCTTTCGTGGGCTACAGCCCATTTCACCAGATGCATAGAATGGAACATATAGTAAGAAATATATATACATACAGAGAATATGAAAAGGTGGAAGTAGCCATACCAATTGTAAGAGGCTTATTAATTAAGATGAGGTATTATTAGCAGGTGGAAAAAAAATTTGTAGTGATAATCAAGATGGCCCATTTTAGACAGTTGACAAGAAGGTGTGAGGATACTTAACATGGGGAAATAGATTCAATATGTGTAATGACCCAGCCACTCCAAGTCTCTATTCAAACCCAAGTTAATGGTATCTAGTTTGCATATTAATTCAAACTCAGCAGTTTCTCGTTGGAGTCTGTTTTTGAAGCTTTTCTGTTGCAAAATTGTCACCTTTAAGTCTGTTACTGAGTGACCAGATAGGTTGAAGTGTTCTCCTACAGGTTTTTGAATGTTATGATTCCTGATGTCAGATTTGTGTCCATTTAGTCTTTTGTGTAGAGACTGTCCGGTTTGGCCAATGTACATGGCAGAGGGGCATTGCTGGCACATGATGGCACATATCACATTGGTAGATGTGCAGGTGAACGAGCCCCTGATGATGTGGCTAATGTGATTAGGTCCTATGATGGTGTAATTTGAATAAATATGTGGACAGAGTTGGCATTGGGCTTTGTTGCAAGGATAGGTTTCTGGGTCAGTGTTTTTGTTGTGTTGCGTGGTGTGTGGTTGCTGGTGAGTATTTGCTTCAGGTTGGGGGGCTGTCTGTAAGTGAGGAGTGGTTTGTCTCCCAAGATCTGAGAGAGTGAGGGATCATTTTTCAGGATAGGTGTAGATCTTTGATTATGTGCTGGAGAGGTTTTAGTTGGGGGCTGAAGGTGACGGCTAGTGGTGTTCTGTTATTTTCTTTGTTGGGCCTGTCTTGTAGGAGGTGACTTCTGGGTACTCGTCTGGCTCTGTCAATCTGTTTTTTCACTTCAGCAGGTGGGTATTGTAGTTTTAAGAATGCTTGATAGAGATCTTGTAGGTGCTTGTCTATGTCTGAGGGATTGGAGCAAATGCTGTTGTATCTTAGAGCTTGGCTGTAGACAATGGATCATGTGGTGTGTCCTGGATGGAAGCTGGAGGCATGTAGGTAAGTATAGCAGTCAGTAGGTTTCCGGTATAGGGTGGTGTTTATGTGACCATCGCTTATTAGCATAGTAGTGTCCAGGAAATGGACCGCTTTTGTGGATTGGTTTAGGCTGAGGTTGATGGTGGGATTGAAATTGTTGAAATCATGGTGGAATTCCTCAAGGGCTTCTTTTCCATGGGTCCAAATGATGAAGAGGGAGGGGATAGCTCAGTGGTTTGAGCATTGGCCTGCTAAACCTAGGGTTGTGAGTTCAATACTTGAGGGGGCCACTTAGGGATCTGGGGCAAAATCAGTACTTGGTCCTGCTAGTGAAGGCAGGGGGCTGGACTCGATGACCTTTCAAGATCCTTTCCAGTTCTAGGAGATAGGATATCTCCATTTAAAAAAAAAAAAAAAGATGTCATCAGTGTAACGCAAGTAAAGTAGGGGCGTTAGGGGACGAGAGCTAAGGAAGCGTTGTTCTCAGCCATAAAATGTTGGCATACTGAGGGGCCATGCGGGTACCCATAGCAGTGCCACTGACTTAAAGGTATATATTGTCCCCAAATATGAAATAATTGTGGATGAGGACAAAGTCCACATCGCAGGCGCGTTCACCTGCACATCTACCAATGTGATATATGCCAGCAATGCCCCTCTGCCATGTACATTGGCCAAACCAGATAGTCTCTACACAAAAGAATAAATGGACACAAATCAGACATCAGGAATCATAACATTCAAAAACCTGTAGGAGAACACTTCAACCTCTCTGGTCACTTAGTAACAGACTTAAAGGTGACAATTTTGCAACAGAAAAGCTTCAAAAACAGACTCCAACGAGAAACTGCTGAGTTTGAGTTAATATGCAAACTAGATCCCATTAACTTGGGTTTGAATAGAGACTGGGAGTGGCTGGGTCATTACACATATTGAATCTATTTCCCCATGTTAAGTATCCTCACACCTTCTTGTCAGCTGTCTAAAATGGGCTATCTTGATTATCACTACAAAATTTTGTTTTCGCCTGCTGATAATACCTCATCTTAATTAATTAGCCTCTTACAGTTGGCTAATTACTTCCACCTTTTCATATTCTCTGTATGTATATATATTTCTTACTATATGTTCCATTCTATGCATCTTATGGAGTGGGCTGTAGCCCACGAAAGCTTATGCTCAAATAATTTTGTTAGTCTCTAAGGTGCCACAAGTACTCATGTTCTTTTTGCCTAAATCATGCAACAGTCAGAGCAGTGTACAATAACCGTAAGAATAAAAGACCAGCCATACTGGGTCCAGTGGTCCATCTAGCCCAATATCCTGTGTTCTGACAGTGGCCAATGCCAGGTGCTTCAGGGGGAATGAACAGAACAGGTAATAATCAAGTGATCCGTCCCCTGTCGCCCATTCCCAGCTTCTGGCAAACAGGATAGGGACACTTAAATTCATGATACTATAACTGAATTTAAGAAATAGCAGGGATTAATTGGGAGGGTTGTGGGAAGGGAAGGGAAATCAAGCCTGCTTTATTAAAAATCAGTCATAACAGAAAGAGCTCCCTGCACAAGATGAGGTATAAAAGACAGTGTAGTAAAAATGACCTGATGGATAGCATGACCACAACTGAATTTTTTTCATTTATGGGGGAAATTAAAGTTCCTGAATCTTTAACGCCAGACAAAAAATACAGAGATATCTTGTGTACTGTGGAGTTTATCTAGGGATTTATATGATGGAGGCTTACACTCAAAAAAGTGATAAAATAAGTGATGGAGAAGATACTTTTGTTGTCTGAAGAGGAAGTTGCTGGTCTTCTTGGGAAGTTATTCCTGATTAACTCCATGTGTGGATGCTTTTAATCTGGAATAGTTAATCCACTTTAAATTCACACCCTGTTTTATTCCAGATTAATTTTCACGTGTAGACAAACCTACATACGGTGTAGCCTCACTGCCTGTTAATCCAGGGAATCTTTCTCCCCTACCTGTCCTTGATGAGGGCTTCAAATTCATCACCTTGTTAATTTGTTCCTGTCTGGCTGGACGCCTTACATATTAGACATCATCACACAATATATCCAAGTGACTGCTCTGTATTATCTGCAGTGGTACACGCCAGAGGCCTGTCTCCAGTTCAAAGACCACTTCCATGCCCTGGTCAGGAGTGCCTGTCAGCAACGCAGCACTGGGACAGTTGGGTGAGTCTCTGTAATAAACTGGCCTTTACATTTTAAAAATTATTTTAAGTTCTTGTATATACCCACTTTCCTTAGTGTCTTAGCCTCACTTCTCCCCTGCCTCCATGTATTTTAGGCCACTTAAGCTGTCTCTGTACTGGAATTCTCAGCCATGTTTGACAATAGTTGTCCAATGCAGTTCCCTCTGCTTCCCACAAACTGGTGTTGAAGTCGTTTTTCCTGCTGATGTAGACAGGGTCAGCCAAATTCAACAACTTGGGTCAACCATGGTCAGGGTCATCCAAGTCCAAAGGGTCAACCATTATTTTTAAATGGGTATGGAAGTCTGTTTATCCTGTGCACACCAGCAGGACAACCAAGTTCAAAATTAGCAGTAGGGAATAGGATAGATGCAGCCTTGCTGTCGTCCTCTCAGTTGATACCAATACTGATTGAGTATAGAAGACCAGTAATTAATACACATTTTTGGGCCAAATTCTGTTTTCATTTACACTGGTGTAAATGTGGAGTGGCTCCATTTTCAGTCAATGGAGTTGCCTAGGAATCTGACTGTAATCCTTCAAAACTATTTCTTTCAGAAAAACTGACATTTTATACCTTCTCCTTAAAGCTGGAGCATTATTCTGGAGAAGAATAATATATTGTGCTGAGAAATGCAAATCAATTTTCTTGTGCCTTTCATAATGCTTCTTAAATTGTTTTTTTTTTTAAATGTCATCTCTCCCAGAGCAGGATTTCCTTTTACTTGTTCTTTCAGTGAAATAATAATGTTAAATTTCACAAACTCAGCCTTATGATTTCATTGCTGAGTCAATTCAGAGAGCTGAGCTGTGAGGGAGATCATCCCTATTCAACTACAATAAATAGTTTAAAAATAAAATTGAGGAAGTTATGGGCAAAATATGTCAATGATATAAATATTCTCTTTTTGGGGGGTTTGCTCCAGTGTGAAAATCTCTCTCTAAGGGAAACTAACTGTATTTTGAGTACTCAAAATGTAGTTTACTATTCTTAAAGACAAAACTTGTTAATTTTATTGAGCTATATCCATCTTTAAGCAGAACTCCTCATTCATCTTACTGGGGAGTCTTGCTTAAAAACTGAGGATATAAGGGTATACTATGGCCCTGTATTGCTACTTTTTCTTTGCTGTACATCTGTTGCAAGTAGCAGGGTCATTTTCTGAATCTTCAGCATGCTGGCAAAATATTATTTACTGAACAGAAATATTCTTCTCATCTGTAACCCAGACATTATTGCTTTTACAAGAATTATAGCAACTCCCCTTTCATTTAATCTGGCCCCAGTGAATGGCTAAAAGGATTTTTATTTTGGCTCCTTAATAAAATTAAAGCCCTCTCTTTTCAATGGTCACTAGATCAGACCATTCTTATGCTGCTTCTTGGTAGACAGCTGATGGTTTGACCCCATATATGCAAAACAAGAGCACTATATGTCATGAACAGCTGTTATTTTCCTTTCCTATTATTATTAATGTGGAATATTTTTCTTTGGATGCAACAAGATAGTGTGAGCAGTTCAGTGATTGGTGGACCATACATTAGGTCTCAGTTCATGTTCCATCAGTGTGGGAGCCCCAGAGTATTTTGTTCTACTAGGAGTTAATGGAAGTCACATACTCAAACAGTTATATTCTTCTTTTGATTCCTTTTGCCTTTAATGTAGCTGATTTCATCAAGTATCATATCATCAGCAGTTAATAATCAGAATTTCATGGAGCTGTGATATAACCTGATATATTGTTGAATAAAATTTGTTTCTCTTTTAAAAAGTCAGTATAGAACTATTAAATCTACTAAGGTATTACTGTAGCATACACACAGGAGACACTAAATTATCATTCAGAGGTTGGTTGATCGAATACAGTCACAGTTACCCACCCACTGCAGCTCCTTAAAGACATATTAAATTACAATTTTAAGAGTACAACTTGAGTCACTTAAAGCCCATCTGCTGCTTCCTGTGGGAGGATCCAGAGCAAAGAGGATTATTTGAAGCCAGCCTCAGATTAATACTATTCCAAATAGTCAGCAAATCTTTTGGCACTAAACGCGGTGTTTTCTCCAGAGATAAATCTCACAGTAGATTAGTCATTAGCAGATATTTTCTTGTTCAGATCCACAGGACCCGATGCCGTGCCATTCAAGTCAATGAGTCTTGCTATTGATTTTAGTGGCAGCAGGATTGAGGCCGCACATTTCCACATGCTCACAAATACACAGATTCTTGTATGCTGTTATGTGCAAATGCTCACACCTGCACACACACACATAAACATACACAGTACAAGCATTCTTAGTAGGAGAGAGTCTCTGCCCCAAAGAATTTACAATCTAAGAAAAACTGGACAATGTAAGAAGCACACTATTTATCTCTGTTCACAGTATTCAGTTCTTTTTGCAATTACAAATTCAGGGGCCTCCCTTCTCCTCCTTTAGTAATTGCAAATTCAGGCTCTGATACTGCAGTTGATTAAGCTAGGGCGGACTCTTGCTGCTGCACACATTCTGCGAAAACATACCACTCTGCCTGTGCATTACAGCTTACTGGATAGGAGCCTAAATCACCATTATATGGTAAGAATATTGAAACTAAGGGCAAGTCTACACTACAGAGCTACATCAGCGCAACTGCAGCGTATCTGGTGAAGACGTGCTATGCCGATGAGGGAGTGCTTTCCTGTTGGCACAATTACTCCACCTCGTCGAGAAGCAGAAGCTATGTTGGCAGGAGAGCATCTCCCACTGACATAGCACCGGTATGGACAGTACCAAACTTGCGTCGCTCAGGGGAGGGGTACTTTTTCACACCCCTGAGCAACGTCAGTTATATTGACTTAGGCTGTAGCGTAGACCTGCCCTAGTATTAACAGTATTGAACAATAACAAAATATTTGTTACAGGCTGAAAATATCCAAAGTGGTTGTGGTAGGAGACCTCTATGTTGGGAAAACCAGCCTCATCAACAGGTACGGTATATCTCAGCAGATTGGGTTTGCTGTTTAAATGTATAGCAATTTCTCTGCATGCTGGACTCTGTTCCTTTACCATCTATGTTTTCAGGATGATTGCCTCATTGTAGTAAGGACTTTCAGTTTTCTATTAAATCAATAATAAAAATATTAAGTATTTTTCTTCACCCCTCTGCTGATCACAGTGCCCCACATTGTCTGTCTCAAGGTGGTTTGGGGGCATTAAACTGAAGGAAAACCAGAAAACCTACGATAGGCACTAAAATTCACTACAGCATCATAGAAAATCCCTGTTAGCATCTTGATCAATCCTTTTTGGCAGTGTAGGATTATTTCCTCTACGGTATATTCTCAAATATTTTGACCAGTCTCGTTTTAAATGATCCAAGATATGGGGCTTTCAACATTTCCTTTGGAGGGCTGGAGTGGCCCTCAGATTCTCAGTCTTCTTTGGAGAATTGTTCCTTAAAACGTTTTTAAAAGATCTTGCCTATTCACTGACCCCAATAAAAGGAGCTCAGGCTAGAGCACTCTCCTGAGAGGTGGGAGACCCCCTCCCCCCATTCAAATCCTTTCTCTCACTCCAGCAGAGTCCCAGGCACGTGTACTAACCAAAGCATTAATTTCATTGATTCTTCCCAGAATACTAAGGCCAGTTTTATACTTTATGATGTGATGACTGTATCGGGATATGGAATTTAAGTAGCTTGTTATCACTATAGCTTCCTTACTACCCTCACAATTTCAGTCAGTTCCTCAATATTGGTAAGAAGTAGATTCTGGATGGTTTCTCATCCTTTTGGATAATTAATTTTTTCTCTACTTAACGTGATCCATATTCATCTATATTTGCCACCTAGCAGATATCCCTTATAAATACAGTATTCCATGGCTTTAATTTCTTTGATAGTCAAAAAATAGTTTATTCTGATTTTCTCCAGTCCTGGGGGTCTGTTAGGGTACGTCTACATTACAACTGGGAGCACGCATCCCAGCGTAGGTAGACAGACTCACTGTGAGTGGGGCTCGAGCTAGCATGCTAAAAATAGCAATGTGGACGTTGCAGCTTGGGAGGCAACACAGGCTCTCAAGTCCATCTGACACTCTGGATCTGAGCTTGGATAACTAGCCCAAGTCTCTGCTGGGGCCACGACAGCCACATGGCTATTCTTAGCATGCTAGCTCAAGGCCTGCTAGCACAAGTCTGTCTACCCGGGCTGGGAGGCTCATTTTCAGCTGCAGTGTAGACATACCCTTAAATAAGCCCACTATAGTTTTCCCTTTGTTTCATTTACTATATCCTTACTCAGAGTAACTACCCTCTTCATTATCAATTTGTTTCTCATTGATTTGGTAAATATTTTTGAAATACGATGTGACTGAATAGAAATCTTCTGATCCACAGTTATTTAACTCCTCCCTATATAACATACCTTGCACAATACTGAGGCATGATACGAAATTTAAAAAACATGATGCTTTTGGCTTTCTCCTAATACTTTTTTCATTGCAGGTTTTGTAAAGATATTTTTGACCGAGACTACAAGGCAACCATTGGAGTGGATTTTGAAATTGAACGGTTTGAAATAGCTGGAGTGCCATATAATCTCCAGATGTAAGTTGGAACGTTATAGTACCAGCTGTTTTCTTTCTTGCATGCCTACAGTTTGAACAGAACTTGAATTGCTACAGGCTTTAGTGGTATCAAAACCTCTGGTTTATATTCCACACAACATAATGCAGTGTGAGAAACACCTGCTATTCTTGGACACTGAAGAATTTCAGGATTTTAGTATAAACCTCATTCTGTTGGGTTCCTTGTCTCTGAAAGCTTTATAATTGTACCACCCACACTCACCTTAGATACCATGTCTGATTTTTTTTAGTTGGGGTCTTTCTTTTTACTCAGTTTTCCTGTAAGATTGAATGAAGCCTGAACAGCAAATTATATCCTGGGCTACATCTGTCCCACTTTGTTGCCTTCAGTGGGAGAACATGGATGTAAATGAGCACATTGTTTGGTTTTATGAGATTCGGGCTTTGCTCCTGCACCCATTGAAGTCAGTGGCAAAGCTCTCGGTGGCGTAGGATCAAGCACTAAGGCCCAAATCCACAAACCACAGATTTAGGTGCTTAAATTTCATCTTCAGATTCCAGTTTTGACTCTACTGTGATCCACAAAACTCTTGCCAAATCCTGTAGATGCCTAAACTCACTTGGTTCTAAAGTTTTCTGGGTGAAAGCTCCCTCAGCACCTAAGTTTCTGCCTCTGGGCATGCACACTTCTACCTCATTCTAAGTGTCTGGATGCCTATCTCCTGCCTAAACCTTAGACCTAATCTACAAACCAGGGGAAGATAGGTGTTCTGCCTAAATTGTGTGCAGGGCCCAATCCACTAGGCTTGGTCAGAGACCACCTATTGTATCGGGTCCCATTCAAAATTTTGCTGGAGGAAGAAGTAGTCCTTTCCATTTATAACTGTTAGCCTAATGGTTAGTACACGTGCCTGGGACTCTGCTGGAGTGAGAGAAAGGATTTGAACGGGGAGTCTCCCACCTCTCAGGAGAGTGCTCTAGCCACTGAGCTTTGGAGCTCCTTCAATCTCTCCTGCTGAAGCTATTCTAGCTTGGATAAATAAAGAGCGATTGGAGCAGGGGGATTGGAACCTAGGTCTCCCATCTCCTTCAGTGGTTGCTTTAACCACTGGCTACAGAACCAATCTCTCTGTCTCTTCCCCCAATGACTTTTTCACTGTGGATAGATATTTAAATAGTCACTGAGTCTGAGATAGTACAGGGAGTCTAGTCGTCTAACTCAGGTTTTGTGGCTCATAATGGTGTTACTGTGATTTTCTGCACACCTAAAAGTTAGGTGCTGCGATGCTCAGCACTGCAACACCTAAGACCCTTTGTGGATCTGGGCCTAAATGACTTCCCCAAGGCTAAATCATGTCTGTGCTGAGAATAGCAAATACAGGGTTAAAATGCCTTGATTAAAATAATGGTGCTTTACACTTCACAGGATGTCTAACAGAGCTTAATGGGTAACATATTCCAGATGGTAACACTTCTCTGGTATCACATTCTTCTCCAACTTGTACCAGTCTGTTGCTTCATTAATGTGTTTGCTCAGGTTGCACTGGGTTTGATTGACCTGAAATTTCTCTTTTCCTTCTGCACAGATGGGACACAGCAGGTCAGGAAAAGTTCAAGTGCATTGCATCTGCTTACTACAGAGGAGCAGAGGGTGAGTAAGTCAGAAAGCACTGCACAGTCAGGATCAAATTAATTGTGCTCTCACTGTATGCTTCAGGAGCTGAGTTGAACCCGTAAGATTTCTAATTCACTGTCTCATTTAATTATTTTTTCTGTGCTGTTTTTATTGCAGTTATTATAACAGTGTTTGATCTGGCTGATATCCAGACTTTGGAACACACGAAGTAAGTTCCTGGCCAAGTCTTTGAGATTTTAGTAAAAGGTCTCCAGCATAAAACTGAACTGGGAATTAAAATTCACTGGGCTTGATTTTATGTGTAGGTATCTTACTAAGCCAAAAAAATGAAGGGTGGATTTAGCCAATGTGTCTGAATAATTTAGTGTCTCAAATGTTACTCATTTCCTAGGTTTTCTACTTACCAAATAGCATTTTCTTACTCCAGTACTGTCTGTAGTGATGATTCTGATAGAAAAGATTCTGGTACTTAGATTTAAAGCAGAATGTGGGCTGTAAAGGGGAGGGAATAGGATACTGGAGAGACTACCTTGCACAGATCAGTCATAAGTACTGCAGTGTCTGCAGCATGTACAAATATCATTTTATTAAATAGTGTCTCTGCTTAGTAGAAGGTTGAAGTCTGGGGGCCTAATTTTTCTTTCACTTACATTGGTAACTCAAAGATGACTCCACCTAAATCAATGGCGTTTCACAGGTGTAAAACTGGTGTGAGATAAGAATCAGGCACAGCTTCATAGTGATCTTTTCCATTATGTGGCTGAGTAGATTCTTGCCCCAGTGGGAGTTTCTCTCGCTTTCCTTCACTCTTTCTTCTTCTCTGCTTCAATATTCATCTTTTTCATTCTCCCTCTGCTTCTCTCTTCCTGTTCTTGCATCTTATTCCTTATCTCTGGGCTGTGTCACCATTACTTTGGCCACATCCCTTGCTGTGGGTGAATAGTGTGGCACTTTTGCATTCCTTCTCTAGGGGCTCTGATCACTGTTGGACTTACATTCTAAAGTGGGCAAGCTTGGCTGAAACAAGAACTACTTTCACAGGATGGTAAGTGTGTATCCAGATGAGCTAGAATAGCTTCCAAGCCATTTATTCTCTAGTGGGAAAGACACATGACACATCAGCATCTTCCTCTTCTCTCATTCTCTTTGTTGTTGGTTTCTTTGTCCCTTTCCCTTTTCCTCCATAAACCTCTATTTCTTTCGCTCCTCTTTGCCCTCTTTCTCCCTCTCTAATTACACCTTACTTCTCCTGTTTTGTGTTTCAGGCAGTGGCTAGAGGATGCATTGAGGGAGAATGAGCCAGGGTCCAGCTTCATCTTTCTGGTTGGAACAAAAAAAGATTTAGTGGTAAGTAGGACAAAGACGGTTCATAAAATGTGTCTCTCCCCTAACTCATTTCAGCGAATTTCTATTTGAAGTTAAGTCCAGATATTGAGTCCCCAAAACATGTGGTAGCTGCTGCAAAGATCTTGAGAAACAAACTGTATAATTACCAAAGCAAAGAGAAGTCATGTAGACGTGGAGCAGTAAGCTTCACAGAATGAAGCAGAGTGAACATTTTCTAGAGAGATGGAGGTCACCAAATCACTCCCTGTTCTGTTGGAGGCACAGCTTTACCAAACACACCTGAAGTCACACACAGCAAAGTTTAAGACCTGAGAAGATTCAGTGCCAGAGTAACACCCCTAAAGACTGCTATGTAGACAATGGATTTAAAAGCTCAGTTATGTCCCCACCCCCTGCTTCTTTGCGGGGGTCATTTGCAAAAGGAGGAGGGAGCAGTTGGCCTCTTCAGACTTGAGTTTATCTCCTTCATTAGCCACCACCCTGTCAAAATTTAAAGATTCAAAAGTAAACACCCTTTCCTGCTGTTTAGCTATATTTTCTTTCAGTTGCTGCCTGCAATGCTACTCATATCCCTAAAGCTCCGTAGCCCACTTACTTTCCATCAGTTCCTTGGCTGTCTGAAGGAGTGCTAATGCATCCCAGAAGGCTTTGCTCCTATCAGTTATAACATGTGAAGCTCTTAAAATCTTCTGGCCTGTATCAGGGCAGCAGATAATGTAGGTAGCAGAAAAAATTAAACAGGTTTGAGAGGTCAGGGGACACGAGAGATGGGCTCAGGTGGAACTGGAAGTAAGAAGGAATTCTGTTTGGAGGAATGTGGGACTTTGTCTTGTGTGGCAGGAGAATATTGGATTAAAACTGGAAAGATGTCAGCAGGTACAATAGGCTAATTATTAGATTCCCCACCTATAAATACTCTTGAGGTGCTTGCTGATCATCTATCACTCTCCCAGATGCACTTTGAGTAATTGTAAGCCAGTGAACAGTGGCTGAAGCAGTGAGAAGCTGTTAATACATGGAGTGGCAATGAGAAACTGACTTGGGTCCTGATCCAGCTGCTGCTTATGCAAATACTTAACTTTAAACATTTGAGTAGTTCCATTGACTTTATTGGGATTACTCACATGTTTAAATTAAGCACTTTGCAGGACGGGGCTTTAGGATTACACAATACTAGTCAATTTCTATCTATAGCCAGTTGACCATAGAGAGCAAGTTAAGAGAGAGAACGTCTTTTAAAATGAAAATAAAGGTACAAGAAATTAAAAATAAATAAAATGAAAATAGAAGGGAAAGAAAAAGAAGGCAATAACAGAAAAGCAGATTAAGAGGAAAAAAAGACTAGCAAGAGAGCAAAAAAGTGGGGGGGGGGAGAAAACAGCAAAAACAAAAGGGTTAGAAAGAGGAGTGAAATCAGGAGAGCAACATGAGACCGATGGAGGAGGAAGAGCAAGGAGAAAGGACCATCACAATTACTAATGCCCTATTGTGTGGTGGCTCCTGTAATTTTCTGCTTAGAATTATTTAGAGACCATCTCTTTTGTTCTGTATTTGTACAGCATCTAACACAATGGGGTCCTGGTCCATGAGTAGGGCTCCTCACCGCTATGGTAATACAGATTATTACCTGAAGGCAGCATTTGATAGCTCTCTAGACTCCCATATTGTTAATGTGTTCACTTCTGCTATCTGATGCTTCATTGCTGTGGAATAGAGAGGGAGAATTATATTTAAAAAGTTTCCCTGTAAAATATCTATCTCGCTGTTTTCTTTCACTAGTTCTGTCTTGATATATGGGACATCCTAGTGTACAAGCTCTAAGGCAAGGCCAGGAAAAGAAAGGACTGGCCACTGTGAAAGCTGGAAGTCTCACAATGTAGGGACTGGTAGCATCTTTGCATTACTGTTACCCCAGATATAATCTGGGAGTATTGTGCCTGCTGTATGTTGCAGACAAAGTGATTCCCTGCTGTTTTATTCAGTCAGGTGCCGCATGTGAGCGGACAGAACTGGATGCCATTCGCTTTGCCAATGAGATGCAGGCTGAATACTGGTCTGTCTCAGCAAAAACAGGTTAGTCACTGCACTGGAGACTGGTTGAGTGTGGCCAGTTCCACTTGCTGGGAAAGAGGGTATCAAGTTACTTCCCCGATTGTGTGCACACCAGTTGATCATGTGCACACTAGGCTATATATGTGTTTGAGGATATATGGTTCTAAATGGTTCTACATGTCTATATGTACATTTGTACAATCATGTTTGCAGAAACGTGCATTGTATTTGTATGCATTGTCTAAGTTTATTCATAGATGATGGTGCACAAGTGCTTGTGTGTGTGTATATCAGTGCTCAAACTGAGGCCATAGGAAGCTATATTGCACCACACGTTTCCTCTGCTGCTGCTCATCAAAAATATATTTGTATGTGTGGTTGAAGGAGGGAAATGAGAAAATGTCACCATGGGGTGGTGGGTCTCCAGGATATACTGTCACTGTGTGGGGAGCACTTTTAGGGTGGCACACTATGACTTTACTCTCCAGTTTGACCAGTAGTTTGTGTTATGTTTGTATATTTGATCGTGCGTAGCCGTGGGTTTGTAAAACATGGTGGTTCTCTCCTGTTTCCCAGGGGAAAATGTAAAGGAGTTTTTTTCTCGAGTTGCTGCCTTGGCCTTTGAACAGTCTATGCTGAAGGAGCTGGAGAAGAGCAATGGTCGCATGGCCCAGATTGGGGCAGGAAACCTCATCAGTACGTTCAGCTTCACTCTCTCTGTCCACTTCAATCACTTAAAAGTTTGGGGGAATGCGGATGTTTCTTGAGGGCCAAATTCTGCCTCATTTATACCAGCGCAACCTCTCTGACCTCATTGTCTGTCTATCTTGGTTCTTATGTGTAGTTGCACGAGTGTTACTGAAGGCTGAATCTGGTCTCTGTCATCTTTATTACAGGAAGGTGGATCCTACATGGATTAATTATGTAACCCTTTGGTTTCCTCATTTACAGAAATAGAAGGAAATTCACTGGAGACTCCAGAAAGCAACAGCCAAGCCAGCCTGAACTGCTGCTAGCTTCCAGTCATTTCTGCAAGCATCACACCTCCATCTGCATGTGCGTACACCTGCATGGCGCATCTGCAGCAGGGAAAGCTCTCAAGCAGCTTCCAGTTGAGAGATGAAAAGTCAGTTTTTCAGGAAAGAATGGAGGAGCTGAAAATGATTCAAGCAACTTCCCTTCAGACAGATGATCTCTCTCCCACCCCTTGCTTTGTGCTCTCCTTGTGTAGGCGGCACAATGGTACATAAACCTTCCCTGTGCAATGGGGAGATTGCTTGTGTGATCACCTGAGGGATGGCAAGCTGTCTTTACTCAAGAGGATGGAATCAACCGACCTTTTCCGCCTACTACCAGGAGGACCTGTAAAAAAACGTTCTGTACTTGTTTTATGTTCTTGGTAGCCACCAGAACTCTAGAATCTTGGACAGTGAAGTCCTGGCCCCATTCTTGTGGGAGCAGAAAACACATGGCAGTGCTGATTATTGTGGTGTATTTGATCTGTTTTGTCTTTTAAACACAACATCCTTGTACAAAATTATGCTGACTTGCACTCAAGCACACCCAGTTTACCATGATAGCGCTGAGAGAAAAATTCCTCTTGTTTCTGGGATCAGGATATCTGGTTTCAGGATATCTGTCGATCCGTTGTAAT
Source organism: Trachemys scripta elegans (assembly GCF_013100865.1). Classification (NCBI taxonomy): domain Eukaryota; kingdom Metazoa; phylum Chordata; order Testudines; family Emydidae; genus Trachemys; species Trachemys scripta. The sequence continues at coordinate 20,749,533 of NC_048312.1, read as the reverse complement.
TTTTAAGTCTATACATATTCTTCTTCCAATGGATGCAGACCAGAATTCCACTCAAGTGTGTGTGTGACCAGTGTGCTGGAGTAGTACTTGTCAGAGTGACAAACATGCCTTGAGCCTCCTCGTGGCTAAGGCTATATAAGGCTGATGCCATCCTGACCCCCTCAGTCCCTTCTTATCACTCATGGTCTGAGTCGCAACTTCCCATGTGGATCTCCCCATGGTTTTTTTTCTGCTACATAGTTAGCTCTTAACTTCATTAAATCTGTAAATAGCTATCAGTATAAAATATTGCTCAGGCATGCAGAGGTGAAATCAGGAAGGCCAAATCACACTTGGAGTTGCAGCTAGCAAGAGATGTTAAGAGTAACAAGAAGAGTTTCTTCAGGTATGTTAGCAACAAGAAGAAAGTCAAGGCAAGTGTGGGCCCCTTACTGAATGAGGGAGGCAACCTAGTGATAGAGGATGTAGAAAAAGCTAATGTACTCAATGCTTTTTTTGCCTCTGTCTTCACGAACAAGGTCAGCTCCCAGACTACTGCACTTGGCAGCACAGCATGGGGAGGAGGTGACCAGCCCTCTGTGGAGAAAGAAGTAGTTCAGGACTATTTAGAAAAGCTGGACGAGGACAGGTCCATGGGGCCGGATGCGCTGCATCCAAGGGGCTAAAGGAGTTAGCAGATGTGATTGCAGAGCCATTGGCCATTATCTTTGAAAACTCATGGCGATCGAAGGAGGTCCTGGATGACTGGAAAAAGGCTAATGTAGTGCCCATCTTTAAAAAAGGGAAAAAGGAGGATCCGGGGAGCTACAGGCCAGTCAGCCTCACCTCAGTCCCTGGAAAAATGATGGGGCAGGTCCTCAAGGAATCAATTCTGATGCACTTAGAGGAGAGGAAAGTGATCAGGAACAGTCAGCATGGATTCACCAAGGGCAAGTCATGCCTCACTAACCTAATTGCCTTCTATGATGAGGTAACTGGCTCTGTGGATGAGGGGAAAGCAGTGGATATGTTATTCCTTGACTTTAGCAAAGCTTTTGGTACAGTCTCCCACAGTATGCTTGCCGGCAAGTTAAAGAAGCATGAGCATATGAATGGACTATAAGGTGGATAGAAAGCTGGCTAAATCATCGGGCTCAACGGGTAGTGATCAATGGCTCCATGTCTAGTTGGCAGCTGGTATCAAGTGGAGTGCCCCAAGGTTCGGTCCTGGGGCTGTTTTTGTTCAATATCTTCATTAATGATCTGGAGGATGGCGTGGACTGCACCCTCACCAAGTTTGCAGATGACACTGAACTGGGAGGAGTGGTAGATACGTTGGAGGGTAGGAATAGGATACAGAGGGACCTAGACAAATTAGAGGATTGGACCAAAAGAAATCTGATGAGGTTCAACAAGGACAAGTGCAGAGTCCTGCACTTAGGACAAAAGAATCCCTTGCACTGCTACAGACTAGGACCGAGTGGCTAGGCAGCAGTTCTGCAGAAAAGGACGTAGGGGTTACAGTGGACGAGAAGCTGGATATGAGTCAGCAGTGTGCCCTTGTTGCCAAGAAGGCTAACGGCATTTTCAGCTGTATAAGTAGGGGCATTGCCAGCAGATCGAGGGATGTGATCGTTCCCCTCTATTCGGCATTGGTGAGGCCTCATCTGGAGTACTGTGTCCCGTTTTGGGCCCCACACTACAAGAAGGCTATGGAAAAATTGGAAAGAGTCCAGCAGAGGGCAACAAAAATTATTAGGGGCTGGAGCACATGACTTATGAGGAGAGGCTGAGGGAACTGGGATTGTTTAGTCTGCAGAAGAGAAGAATAAGGGGGGATTTGATAGCTGCTTTCAACTACCTGAAAGGGGATTCCAAAGAGGATGGATCTAGACTGTTCTCTGTGGTACCAGATGACAGAACAAGGAGTAATGGTCTCAAGTTGCAGTGGGGGAGGTTTAGGTTGGATATTAGGAAAATCTTTTTCACTAGGAGGGTGGTGAAGCACTGGAATGGGTTACCTAGGGAGATGGTGGAATTTCCTTCCTTAGAGGTTTTTAAGGTCAGGCTTGACAAAGCCCTGGCTGGGATGATTTAGTTGGGGATTGGTCCTGCTTTGAGCAAGGGGTTGGACTAGATGACCTCCTGAGGTCCCTTCCAACCCTGATATTCTATGATTCTAGATTGTATGCTTGCCCAGGGATTCAAGTGTCTTTTACTCTCAGCTGTCTCCAAATTCCCTGGTAATCTTGGCTGCCATTGAGAAGTCAATGCAAGAAAGGTTCATGTCAACACACAAAGAAAGAGAACTGAAAAGAATGAGTGCCCTGGGCAGAAAGATTTATTCTAAGTCATTTCTCCAAATGCAAATAGCTAATCAACAGGTGCTGTTAGCTATGTATGATTTTTCATACTTGGGAGGCTTGTCAAAATTTACAAATAAACTCCCTGAGGACTCCCAGGAAGAGTTCAAAGCCTTTTTGGCAGAGGGCCATCTGGTCACAAAGACATCTCTTCAGTCTACTTTGGATGTTGCAGATGGTTCCTCTGGAACTATGGCCTCTGCAATGAGAAGAGTTTCATGACTATATAACTCTGGGATAGCCCACAACATACAACAGTATAGAAGACCTTCCCTTTGGGCATTTTCTGTTTTCAGATAAAATTGATGAAATATTGCACTCATTTAAAAGACCTTCAAGCAACCCTCTGCTTCTTAAAGAGTTTATGTCCCAGTATCCAAGAAAAGAGACACAACTCCCTGCATACCTAGTACTCCTAACAGTACTATAGAAATCCTTTCTACCACCCAGGCAAGTTGACATGCTGAAAAGTACGCAGAGACCTCAGAGAAGAAGGTCCACTAGCTCAGACTCCAACCAGCAGGCCCATTCTCAGACATCTGCAAGGAAAATCTGCCTTTTGACTTTTCCAATGAGGACAGCAACCTAGTTATTCACAACCCACACACTATTGTCTCTCCGTTTGGGAGCAAACTATCTCGCTTTCTGGATAATGACAGACAAGTGGTCCCTAAGTACCTTGAGACTGGGATAGTCAATCCAATTCCTTTCCATTCCCCCTTCCCCGTCCTTTTTCAGGTACCCAACTCATGAGCCTCTGCTCCTTCAAAAGGTCCAGATGCTGCTTGCTGTAAGGGCTGTGGAAGAAATTCCCATACAGTTTCAAGGAAAGGGGTTTTATTTGGACATTTTCTAATTCCCAAGTCCAAGTGTTGTCTAAGGTCCATTTTGAACCTTTACGGTCTCAACAAGCTCACTAAATAAGTGAGATTCTACATGGTTTCCCTGACATCTATCCTCCCCCCTCAGAATTGGAACAATTTGTTTGCTGCCCTCAATCTTTGCAATGCTTACTTCCACATCACAATGATACCAAGTCATAGGAAGTTCCTCAGATTTATGGTAGTGAGGAGACACCATCAATATACCGTTCTTCCCTTTGGCCTATTGTCAGCTCCTCATGTGTTTATGAAACGCATAGCAGAGGTGTCAGTATTCTTGAGAAGGATTGGGATACATATCTTTCCTTACTAGATGATTGGCTCATCCAGGGCACATCACTCTGTGAGGTCCTCAGTCAGCTTCAATTCATTCTCCATCTCTTTGACTGGCTAGGGCTCATGCTGAACAAAGAGAAGTCCACATGAGTGCCCATGAAGAGGCTGAAATTCATTGGGGCTCTGCTTGACTCTGTGGTAGTGAGGGCCTTTCTTCCTTGAGAGGTTTCGACCATTTACAGTCTTTGTGTGTCCGTCAGGTGTCACCTGTCCACTATGGCCAGAGCATGTCTCACATTGGTACGTCACATGGCTCCATGTGTGTATGTGACCATGCATTCCAGACTGCATTTTCATCCTCTGCATACAAACATGGCTAAAGTTGGTTTACCAACCAAGCAGACATCTGGACAAGTTAGTCCAAGTTCCTCCTGTAGTCTTACTCTGGAGTAGTGAATGGACTAGGACATTGTATGTGCGGGGAATCCCTTTTCTTGTTCCCTTCCAACTAGGACAATTACAACTGATACTTCTACATTAAGCTGGGATGCTCACCTGGGTGGTTCATGGGGGCCCAAGGGATATGGACATACCAGGAAGAGAGGCTTCATAACGTTCCAAGAGGTTTTACGTAACAGAAGGAAACAATCAACTAGCTCCACTTATTCAGCTAAGTGGAAGTGTTCTTCACTTTTGACTTCTGCTCAAGGGATTCAGTCAATAAGGGTGCATGTCCAGGACAAATCTTCTGGCCCTTTCTTAAACTCAGTGAAGCTTCACCTGGCAGCCATTTCTGCCACTCAGGGAAGAACAGTGTTTTCCAATCCTATGGCTACAAAGTTTCTCAAGTAAATTACTTGTCTGTTTCCACCTGTAAAAGCATCAGTTCACCTTAACACAGTGTTGGCCGCTCTCATGGAAAAACCTCCATTTGAACCTTTTGGCTATATGCTCCTGGGCACATTTGTCCTGGAAGATGACCTTCCTTATCGCCATCACATCTGTGAGGAGAGCTGGCAAGTTGCAAGAATTAGCGGTAGACCCTCCGTACACTCATTTTTTAAGGACAAGATGGCTCACCCAAAGTTTTTAAAGTAGTGTCAACTTTCCACCTTAATAAGATGCTATACCTAGGTCCTGTGTTCTTTCTGAACCTGCATGCCAGTTGGGAAGAAGAGTGTTTTACATACCTTGGATGTAAGACGGGCATTGGCCTTTTTCATAGGACAGAGGTAATTGTTTAGATGTTCTCCTTGACTTTTTGTTTCTTATGAGGATAGGATGAAGGGCCAAGTGGTCTCGACCCAGACAGTAGCTTCTCTCAATGATGTACCTGTTCTGGACACTTAGAAGGCTGCTGCCTGGTCCTACATATATACGTACGTACATATATTCACTTGTCACTATGCAATTGCAGCAGCTTCAAGGGAAGATGCGAACTTTAGCAAGGTCACTGTTCAAATAGAGTCCAAGCCTTGCCATCTACGATACTGCTTGTGAGTCACCTGAAGGGAATACACATCTGCATCCACTCGAATAAGAAAGAACAGTTACTTACCTGTATTGTAACTGTTTTTCCTTCGAGATGTGGGTGCAAATGTGTATTCCATAACCAACCTGTCATCCCCTCTGCATCAGAGTTTTAGGCCACTGGCTGGTGCAAAGGAGCTGAGGTAGATGGGGGGCAGCAGCATCCTTATGTAGCCTCAGGAGGGGTCGTAAGGAAGCACAGGCCATGTGCATCACCTCAACAGGTATTGCTGCGGAAAACATTTCTGGCTCCGGCATGGTGAGCGCGGACACACACACACACACACACACACACACACACACACACACACACACACACACACACACACACACCCCTCTACCTCTGAATTGACTACATTTCTGCATCCACATCTCTAAAGACCATTTTTACATTTTGCTTTTATCATTTTTTTTAAAGCATATCATGTCTGCTGAAAGAAGACCTTAATCCTGCTCCCCTCTACTTCCTTTACTTCTCTGTAGAGTGGGTGGCAGATCTTTCCTTGTGCCATCAGAATCTGGTCCTATGGATACAACTTCAGGGTAAAAATCAAAAAGGGAGATTCTATTGAATGGAGGAAGCTGTGAAATTATGTAATAGGTACAGTAAAGGAGAACACATAAACACTGATAGGAAAGGAAGTTTATGATGTTATAGCAATATTCTGATAATGATTTTTTATTGATCTAGCGTCACTGTTTCTGCTTTTGACATTTCAGGTGGGCAAAACCAGAACCTAGGATCCAAATATTCCGAAACTTTGTGGAAGTCCAGATCTGAAGTTTCCAGTTTAATTCCATCTCTGTTTAACATTTCAAAGGCTTGATTCTTCTTGGCCTTGTGCTTTATGTAGTCATATGCATCTGTGTAAAATAGTACCAGCTCTTTATATATAACCAGAATATTATAATTTTTCACTCTTTGTGCATGTATGAATGGCAACAGAAAGTGCAAGGCACAGGAAAATCAGATTCCAGGTATTCTGTAATTCCAAGAGGAAGTGGGTATACACTTTCCCCTTTACTTGTTTTTTATAGATTCCATCTACGCTACAAGTCTAACCAGTCACAGCTAGTATAAGTGACATGTTCTAATGTCTCTTTTTGTTCATAATATAGATGGGACATGGTTTTTTGAAGCATGTTACAGTCGAAGTAGTGAACTTGGTCACCCCTCTCCATGCTAGATAACTGAGCTGGTAAGGTTAGATGCTACAGTGTGGCTGGGCATATAATTAGTTTGACGGCCCTCACTGGAGAAAGTGTTTCAATCCCTTGATGCTAGTGGTAGAGAAGCATTTTTGTCCTTATTTTCATATTACTTTTACCAAAATGGTGTGTGTTATGTGTACTTGCACTCTTTCTACATAGAAAGAGAGAGTGAGAGTTTTCCAATATAGAAACCCCAACGTGCTTGCTGTGTGCAGGTCTCTTAATTGAATGGCTGTTGCAGAACAAGCACTCTCTACGTGATTGCTGCAGCCTGGTGAGCTTGTCGGGTCATGCACATTCCCTAGTTCCCTCTATTATTCAAAGAGTCAAATGCCCTTCTGCCCTACCCCTATAAGTTTGATTCTTTAGGAGCTAGGATGATCATGTGTTAAAACAAGGCCGATGTAACATGGAATAGATTGTATGAAATTCAGAGAAATTGGGAAATAGAGTGGAGCAACTCTGTGTTGGAGAGTCTTCTGCTGTGTGGGCAGCCCTGACTTGGTGTCATAGGGACTCCTGTTTAAACCTTGTTAGTTGTCCCTGCTGATTTAAATGGCACGGTATTGTCAGAAATAACTGAAATACATACCTGCTGGATGAGTATTTGTGAGACCGCTTTTACTATGCATGATTGTTTTTTGTAAATCTCTGATCAGATTGGTTTTGCTTATTGAACTTCAGTGTATACTGCAAAAGTACAAGGCAAACTTCAAGAAATAACACCCAAGGGTATGTTCAAAGAAACTAGCTGATATCTATGGTCATACATCGACATAAAGAAATGGACTAAGAATAAAACACTACATTATTCTTACACTCTTCTTTACTGGAACAAATTTTAGACAGGAAGAAGGAATTTAAACAAGGCAATCTCTCACTGATTTGTAACATTCAAAGTCATGTACCTAATAGGCAGTATTCCCCCAACATAAAAGAAGTATTGTAAATCTTTCACCAACATGAAATCAGGAAAACTCAGAGCCATAAAAAACTACTATAAACATTCTGAGTCAATTAACGAATCACCCTCAAGAATCAAACCAAGGCATCAGACCACCATTCAAGAAAGCTTGTTCACCAATAATTTGATGTCCACAAAGCCCTGGAGCCAATGGAATCACTCTGAATTTACACCAGCATAAGTGAGAGCAGAATGTTTCCATAAGGTCCAGTATACTCCTAGTACAATGTTTTTGGAGGGAAAGAAAACAGAAGACCTTAGGACACTTATTAATTATTAACCCCATCATGTAGTCACTACACATGCATCAGTAAACAGGGTGCTGAATGTAAGAATCTAATTGGATCCTAACGCCTCAAAACATACCAAGGAAAATAACAGAGAGACTTTTGGTAATATAAAAAATAACCAGACACAATGGGCCTGATTCTCAGTTATTCCATTCCTGCATTTAGATAGGGATGGGGGCGAAAATGAGGAGAAATATGGCTTAAAACCGCCTTTGTATTTCCCATATACTGTTTTGCTCACAACGTAAATTAGAACAGTCTTGTGGAATTGTATATATGCAACTTCTCTTGGGACTTGTTTGTCTTCCTTTCATCTTCAGACAAGGCTGTTATTGGCAACCATGCCAGTCCTGTTGGCACAGAAAATGAGTGTACCATTTGGTGGAGGAGGTGAATATGTGTGCCTGTGTAGAGTTATCGATCCAAATATGTAATGTTTTGACCTTATATTCCGTGTAGTTGTTTATCTCTCAAAACTGTTTCATGACGATGACTAATAAATGCTCCCTTAAACCAGGGGTCGGCAACCTTTCAGAAGTGGTGTGCCGAGTCTTCATTTATTCACTCTAATTTAAGGTTTTGCGTGCCAGTAATACATTTTAACATTTTTAGAAGGTCTCCTTTCTAGAAGTCTATAATATATAACTAAACTATTGTTGTATGTAAAGTAAATAAGGTTTTTAAAATGTTTAAGAAGCTTTATTTAAAATTAAATTAAAATGCAGAGTCCCCCGGACCAGTGGACAAGACCCGGGCAGTGTGTGAGTGCCACTGAAAATCAGCTCGCATGCCGCCTTTGGCACACATGCCATAGGTTGCCTACCCCGATTAAACCATGCTTATTCTATTCAGTGGACAGTGCATCTAACTTCTTTGTGATTACTGGGTTTGAATCACTACTGGATGGCTGAATAGAAGGGGTGGCTCACTATACTGGAGGATACGATATATGTATATAAAATATGATGTCTTTCAGCAGAAGCAACCAACATGCTTTGCAAGCATAAACTAATTGTCACATAAGCCCCCTTTTGAGGTACTGTACTGTAGGTGAGTAGTGTTAGCCTCATTTTACAGAGGTGTAAACTCAAGTTCACAATGATAACAGGCCTGGTTTTCAAACTAGGCCCCTATTTTTGTGGGCATAGTGCCTGAAATAATTTGGGCCCTAAAATTTTATATCCCCAGGTTCATTCATGCTTTTTCCTGGCAATTCATTGTTGATGCTGAGGTATGGGCATAACTTGTTACAGACAGAAAACTGCGCCACTGAAAATGGTTCTAAAATCAGGCCTTAAGTGACCTGCCCACAGTCACACAATGAGTCAGTGACAAAGCTGGGAAGAAGAATATTTTTTAAATTGCCCTGCAAATGTTACTTTTATTATTGTTAGACTTGTGTGCAAAAACTCATGGATGCAGTCTCTTCAGCAATGCTATGATATTGCTCTGAAAATCAAATGAGGCAGCTTTCCCACCTTATGTCTATGAAGAGTATGGGTCCTATAAAACCGCACAGTGCCTTGGCCTCAAGGGAAAGTGAGATTTGGTTCCAGAGGGCTCCTCCCTTACTTTTCTGTATATTGGGAATACTAAATTTGGAAGAAAACTGCCTTTTGTTTTCTAGTAACAGAAATGACACAGTAACTTGATGTCACTACAATTTTATATCTCTTCTAGCTCCAAGAATCACATTTATAACAGCAGGACAATAAATAGCCCTCGGAAAGAGCCTAATCCATCCCAGTCAGTGATGGATGCTGCAAGGCCTGCCTCGAAAGCCCCATTGAGATTTCCCAAGCACAGAGTCCATTATTAATAATTGATTCTGTAAAAATGAAACTCAGATCATGTTACTATTGATGAATTGCTTAGACAGGGGAACACAAGGAAAGGGTTCCAACTCTCTGAAAAGTAAACACCACTGTTCATTTATAATTTCTTGGACAGATGTTCATGTCTCTGGCCTAGATTTTAGTTGTGTGTGTTTAATTCTAACAAAAAGCCTAGTTGCTTTGAAGAAGCCTTTTATATAGTGAGTAATATGTCAGGAAAGAGGACAACTCTATCAGTTTTGAATGCAGGCTGTTTGTCGCATTCCTAGATATATTAACTCTGGAACTAGCTGGTGAATCCCCCACAGTACATTTGGCAACAATGCCTGTCTCCTTTGGGGAATTTTGTTGGAGGGAGTGTGGAGAAGGGTGGTGATTGGGGGCCATCCGAAGACAAAGCTAAGGTGCTGGTGTAGTAATTTTTCTCAGAACGAATACCAATGTGATGCCTCTTTTTGTCACAATAAATTGAAGTTAGCGTGCTGATTGCCTATTATTTTAAACGATGAGTATGTGTATCTTTTAGTCAAAGCCATAGATGATGGCTCACAGGCCATTCAGCAAACAGCCCTATGGCAAGTGATATTGTTTTTGGCTTTCAGGTTAAGGGCAGGAGCTGTTAGAATAATAATTGGTTTTATTTTTTAGTATCAGTTTTGCCATGTGAGTGAATATTTGAAACTCAGTTTTCCTATTGCCAGTAGGTCATGTCATTCACATCTCTCTTGTTATTTCTCAGCACCTAAAAGACTCAAGCCTGCTGTCCCTATAAGTGCATTGTTCCCAATATAATCATCAGTTGTCTCTTGCATGAGAACTGCAGGGTCAGAACCTTACCGGCTTTTCTGCGGACAGTGCTTCCTACTTTTTCTAGCTCTTTTTTTACCTTCTTCATCACCTGTTTCTCCCCTCATCACCTTCATCCCATGTCTTCTCAGTTTTCTCCTTCATTTTTCTTTATCTCTACAAACAGGAGGATTTTTCATGCCTCTCTCAGAACCCTGGATCCCTTCAGTTCTTATTCCCATGAATCCCAGGGTCCTTGCTACACTAACCTCTCCTCCTGGCAGTTCATCAGGAGCAGTTGTTGGAGGCATTCCCTCAACCAGGGGCTGAGTGTGCTGCCTTCATGACACTTCCAGTCTCTGCAGGTCTGGGAGCTAGGAAACAAACATGGGACCTACTTAAAGTTTCCCAGAGTGGTTACAACCACATTATAGTCCTTTGCCTTCATGTCTTTCTCTTTTCTGGGGCAGGAGGTTAGGGAAGAGACTTTAATCTTTGAGTGAGTGCTACAAGGATCACTTGGTTGGTCACATAAGAAAGGTGCTACTGCTGTGTGTCAGTTTTCTGCTAATTTGTGCCCTTAGATTGTAAATTATTCGAGGGATTGATTTGAGTGCAGTTTTCCTCTTGTAATGTGCTGTATATCCTTTCAATGCTATGTTACTAAAAACTGGCATGCATCTGTTGGAATACATTGTTCTGTTCATCATTCTGTCTGCCCAACTACTCCCATGCCAGATATAGGAAAGATAAGGGAAAGTTAAGTGTAATAACGTCGTGGGCGAAACAGAAACCATGATGAATTAGATGAGAGAAGAGAGTAAAATATTTCAGTCACCCTGCTCATTCCTTTAGAGGGTTGTGATCAGAGTCCATTTCAGATGTGCACTACAATCGAGTGTGGGTTATTCTCCTTTCTGAGCTACACCCAGAGTTCATTCGAGATAATGGGAATAGATTTATTCACCTCTGTCTCCTCGCAGGCTTTGACTCATTCCAAGAAATACAGAAATCTTCATTCGCAGGATCCTGAGTGGGAATTCTCTCTTTCCCGCTCTTGTGCAGAGGTCACACACTGTTAGAAAACATTTTTCATCAATCACAGGCAAATTATAGACTGTATTTTAAAAAAATCCTTGAAAAGGACTCTGCTGTTAGGGTCCCAGTCTCATTTATATTGAACTCCCATTAATTTTATGTTTCAGGATCAGGCCCTTGATGAGGAGAGAGAGAGAGCCACAGCTGTGGGAGGGCCAGTTTGTTAGGAAAGGTAACTGGCTTTTGCCCACAAGAGGGAGCCTCAGGGTCAGTTATGGGTCTTCTTGCCTGAAGCAGAGAAGCCATGTTGTAGTTTATTTTCTGTTACTTTGTCCTCACCCACAACTATTTCACATTTGGGGACAATATATACCTTTAAGTCAGCGGCACTGCTATGGGTACCCGCATGGCCCCACAGTATGCCAACATTTTTATGGCTGACTTAGAACAACGCTTCCTTAGCTCTTGTCCCCTAACGCCCCTACTTTACTTGTGCTATATTGATGACATCTTCATCATTTGAACCCATGGAAAAGAAGCCCTTGAGGAATTCCACCATGATTTCAATAATTTCCATCCCACCATCAACCTCAGCCTAGATCAATCCACACAAGCGGTCCATTTCCTGGACACTACTGTGCTAATAAGCGATGGGTCACATAAATACCACCCTATATCAGAAACCTACTGACCGCTATACTTACCTACATGCCTCCAGCTTCCATCCAGGACACACCACACGATCCATTGTCTACAGCCAAGCTCTAAGATACAACCGCATTTGCTCCAATCCCTCAGACAGAGACAAGCACCTACAAGATTTCTATCAATCATTCTTAAAACTACAATACCCACCTGCTGTAGTGAAAAAACAGATTGACAGAGCCAGATGAGTACCCAGAAGTCACCTCCTACAAGACAGGCCCAACAAAGAAAATAACAGAACACCACTAGCCGTCACCTTCAGCCCCCAACTAAAACCTCTCCAGTGCATCATCAAAGATCTACAACCTATCCTGAAAGATGATCCCTTACTCTCACAGATCTTGGGAGACAGACCTGTCCTCGCTTACAGACAACCCCCCAACGTGAAGCAAATACTCACCAGCAACCACACACCACTGAACAAAAACACTGACCCAGGAACCTATCCTTGCAACAAAGCCCAATGCCAACTCTGCCCACATATCTATTCAAGTGACATCATTATAGGACCTAATCACATCAGCCATGCCATCAGGGGCTCGTTCACCTGCACATCTACCAATGTGATATATGCCATCATGTGTCAGCAATGCCCCTCTGCCATGTACATTGGCCAGACCGGACAGTCTCTACACAAAAGAATTAATGGACACAAATCTGACATCAGGAATCATAACATTCAAAAACCAGTAGGAGAACACTTTAACCTGTCTGGTCACTCAATAACAGACCTGAGGGTGGCAGTTTTGCAGCAGAAAAGCTTCAAAAACAGACTCCAACGAGAAACTGCTGAAGTTGAATTGATATGCAAACTAGATACAATCAACTTAGGCTTGAATAGAGACTGGGAATGGCTGACCCATTACAAACATTGAATCTATCTCCCCATGTAAGTATTCTCACACTTCTTATCAAACTGTCTGTACTGGGCTATCTTGATTATCACTTCAAAAAAATTTTCTCTTACTTAATTGGTCTCTCAGAGTTGGTAAGACAACTCCCACTTCTTCATGCTCTCTGTATGTGTATATATATCTCCTCAATATATGTTCCATTCTATGCATCTGAAGAAGTGGGCTGTAGCCCATGAAAGCTTATGCTCAAATAAATTTTAGTCTCTAAGGTGCCACAAGTACTCCTGTTCTTTTTGCGGATACAGTCTAACACGGCTGCTACTCTGAAACCTTTATTTTCTGTGCCACTAGAGGGGGCATGCTGGCTGCTCTAACTGCTAGTCGCAGGAACAATATCATAACAGTTTTGTATTTGAAAACTCAGACCACTGCTATATGCCTGCCATCATAACTTTGCCTTAAAGTTTTGTGTGCCTTTAGAATGGTACTATTTTGAGTAAATAAAGTGCTTATGGGGTGCCCAGAAATCCAGCAGCTACTTCTCATACTCATCCAAATTCCTGATGCAGACACAGAGACCTCACTAGGTATGGAGGCCCAGTTGTTTAATTCCAATACTAATTAGAATTGAATGTGTCATACAGAAATTCAGCCTCTGGCTTCAATACTCATCAGAATTCTTGTGTTTTCTCACTCTGTTGGATACACAGCAGAGGGGAGAAAGGGCATGGAAACCTCACCTGCCTGATTCCCATGCACTTTAGGCTATTACACAACATCTTTGTGAAAAATAAAGAGCAAGGGAAACTGAGACTTGAGTAATCTTAAATCAGTGTGTGAATGCAAATGACAAGTTAGATCCAAACTCTATATTTAAAAAAATATAAATGAATGATTATAATATTATGCATATGGCCTTATAAAAACTGCAGTTTACATAAATGTCATTATATGGACTTTTTTTTTCCAAATGTAATGTCAATGAAACCTTAACCCTTGATCAATCTATGTCCCACATGTGTTAGAAACCTTGGTACGAGGCCAGGTGGGCATTTTTATGAAGGAAGGGGGAAAGTAAAAGCTCTGTAATAAACAGCAAAAGAAAGAACAGTGCAAAGCTGAAGGCACTATTGATCAGTTGCAGAATGCATTTTAGATGCATGAAAAGTGAAAGGGTTTTTTGGGCTATTGAACAACATCAGAAATATAAAAGGCTAATCTTAGCTAACTTTGTGGACAGCAGTGCTTTTCCTCCTAGTATCTCAAAGCACTTTACAAATATTAATGAACTGAATTAATTGAATGAACAAATTTAATATAATGAATTAAGTCTGATACTTTATGGAACCTTGTTAAAAGCTGATGTCAAGAACTACCAGCAGAAGTCATAAGAAGTTTTGTTGGTCCTACAAACCAGAGGAACTATTCTACATTGTCATGATCCTATCTACTGCCACTTTATCTCTTAACCACATGCACATACCCAAGCTATATAGCAGTCCTGCAACAAGCCTTGCATCAAACATTAATGAATTAAATCTAACATTACATACATATTTTTTTTTTATAAAACCTCTTCTTATTCATGAGAAAGGGGATAGAAGAGTGAACTCTAGGACGGTCCAGTTGGATTTATGTATATTTTGTGATGAATTCCATAAGTACCTGGTTAAAATAGAATACTCAGCTGTGTGATGCAGGTAAATATTGTCATCCTATTACAGGTGGTTAAACTGAGACCGCGAGAAGATAAGGGACTTGTCCAAGGGTGTATGAATCAGTTGCAGAGCTAGGAATAGAATCCAGCTCCCAGACTCCTCCTCTAGCTACCGGGTCACCCTTGTTTCAGAGTTGAGGATTGGGCATCCCACCGGGGAGCTTTGGCTTTTGTAATTTTGCAGAACTAAAACGTTAGCCTAGTCATCAATGAAGATCATGCTAGTTTCTGGCCACTAGTTGGCAGATCCATCACAAGTGTCCAGTTTATCATTTAGTTGAGTATTGGGAACCCCTTGCCCTTAGCATCATAGAATATTAGGGTTGGAAGGGACCTCAGGAGGTCATCTAATCCAACCCTCTGCTCAAAGGAGGACCAATCCCCAACTATATATTTTTTTGCCCCAGATCCCTAAATGGCCCCCTCAAGGATTGAACTCACAACGCTGGGTTTAGGAGGCCACTGAGCTATCCCTTCTCCCCCTTCTGAATTTGTGAAGGGCATTGGCCTGTTAGCATGTTCCTATGAAGGTGTATTACAGGTCTGAGTGTGTTATTTGTGGGTATTTGGATGGGAGTGCTGATCTGAGCACAAGAGTGTGTATGTGTGCACAAGAGCAGATGTGGAGCTGTGTGGGCATGTGTACTTCCTAGGTTTGAGCACACACGCGGATGTGTAGGTCATGATACACAGCTATGAATGTAGACATATTTGTGTGTGCTCAAATGCAGATCCGAGTAGTACCAGCTTCTCTGCGTGTGTCCACGTCTGAGCAAGTTTGCGGGGTGTGTGCAGCTGGGGGGATGAGGTGGTGTGTGTGTTTAGATGCGAGTATCCGTGTAGGTGTTTGCATGTGCCACATGGGGCAGCTCCCGCTGCGGAATGCGGATGTGTTCCCGGGAGAGGGTCTCCTGCCCTGGGAGCCCGCCCCGCTCCTGCAGGGACTGACCCTGGTAGAGATGAGCGCCCCCCCAAGCCAAGCAGCACTTCCCCTTTAAGAGGCCCGCTTGGCTTGTCAATCGCAGCGTCCCCTCCCCTTCCTGCAGCGGCTGCGAGTGCGGTTCGCAGAGCCGCCGCCAGAACCTGGGCTGGCGCGATGGGCAGCCGGGAACCGCGGCGGCGGCGCCGGGAGGCTACTCGCCGGGGCTCGGGGCTCGCCGGGACCATGGGATAGCAACGGAGCTGGCGAGGGACAAGCCGCAGCCCTGCCGCCCGTGCCCGGCGGGGCCTGGGAGAGCAGCACAATAGCCCGGGAGGAGGGAGCGAGCGAGCGGCGGGGCTCTCCATTGCCCCGCACATCCCAGCCGCTGCCGCTGAGCGCAGCTGCACCAGGTCCTCGGCCCCCCGCCCGGGGCCGCAGGGGGTGGGTGAGACTCACCTTCCCTCCCTCCCTCCCACCTCCGCTCCTTTGTCCACGCTGCCTTGGACGCGCTCCGGCTTGCTGCGTTGGGAGCATTGTTGTCCTCGGGCATGCGGGGGGTGAAGTAGGGGGTGTGTGCGGGGCAGGAGGGGTCGGAAGCCGGAGAGCAGAGGGGACGTTCTCGGACACAGGACCAGCTGGCTTTACCTCCCTGTTTTCCTTCATGCGTGGACTGGGGGAAAGATCCATTCCGTGAGTTAACCCGCCTCTGGCCGTTCTGTAGCTCCATGTGAAATTCAGCTGGCGTCTTCTCTCCACCTCCTGTTCCCCACCGTGATCTTTCCCCGGATGCAAAATGGTGGACCCAGTGGGGTTTGTGGAGGCTTGGAAAGCCCAGTTTGCAGACTCCGAGCCTCCCAAGATGGAGCTGAAATCTGTGGGAGATATCGAGCAGGAGCTGGAGATGTGCAAAGCCTCTATCCGGAGGCTGGAGATGGAGGTCAACAAGGAGAGGTTCCGTATGATTTACCTGCAGACTCTCTTGGCAAAGGAGAAGAAGAGCTACGACCGACAGAGGTGGGGTTTCAAGAGGATTTCCCAGTTGCCTGAAGGGGATGCAGAGCAGCAGAACCAAGACCCACATCATCACCAAACCACCGAGCAAGGGGATCCAGAAAAAAACAAACCCCACCACGGAGAGGAGAAGTTCAAGCCAAGGGTACCTTCTCTGAGGAAGCTGTCCATCCAGAGCGATGGGTCAGATCTGTTGCCCTTGGAGAGCTCCCACCATGGGGAAGGGGAGCAAGACAGGTGTAAATACTACAGTGAAGAGAAACTGAAGAGAGTGGGGGAAGATACGGAGAATCGCTGTGATATGGATGGATCCCCTTCAAAACACAGGCCCTCTTCCACCCGCAGGCTGGTGGGCTCCACTGAGAAAGAGGGGTCCTTTGAGCCTCTCGCTAAGGACAAAGGGAATGCCACCAGTGTGGCAGCACTAAGGTCCAACTTTGAGAGGATTAAAAAGGTTAATTCACATTCTTCTAGTGATAGTAAGGATGCTGCTGAGAAGCCCTTCTATGTGAACATGGAGTACCACCATGAGAAGGGTTTAGTGAAGGTCAATGATAAAGATGTTTCTGATAAAATAAGCTCCCTTGGTAGCCAAGCCATGCAGATGGAACGCAAAAAATCCTTGCACTCCCTCCCTCCTAATGTGGTACCCAGCTTTAATGAGTTCCAGAGGCCGGCCTACCGGGGAAGGTCTTCTGAGAGCAGCTTTGGCTATGATGGAGAATATGAGGATGCTGAACTGAACCCCAGGTTTCTGAAAGACAACCTAATAAATGTTAATGGAGGCAATCGACCACCTTGGCAACCAATGGACTTTCAGCCCTACCAAAGCATCTATGTGGGTGGGATGATGGGGGAAGGAGAAAGCAAAGGACCTGTACTCCGGAATCAGAGTGCCTCTGATCAGGAAAAGCATCTTACTTGGCCCAGGAGGTCTTATTCCCCAAGGAGTTTTGAGGACATTGGGGGAGGGTATACCCCAGATTGTAGTTCTAATGAGAACCTCACATCCAGTGAGGAAGATTTCTCTTCAGGGCAGTCTAGCCACGTTTCCCCCAGCCCCACCACTTACCGCATGTATCGGGAGAAAAGCCGTTCTCCATCCCAAAATTCTCAACAGTCCTTCGACAGCAGCAGCCCACCAACCCCCCAGTCTCAAAAGCGGCACAGGCAACAGCCAGTCATCGTGTCTGAAGCCACTATTGTGGGAGTACGGAAAACAGGACAGATCTGGCCAAATGATGGAGATATGCCATCTGGGAGAGGTCCTCAGGACAGCTGTTTCCATGGAGATGCAGGTGTGTACATCTTGTTTAAACGGGGTTGGTTAATTCACATGTTCGTGTCCACATGTGGGGAAGGAAGGGTTCTTGGGGTCGACCACATAAAGGGAGGCAACTGCCTAAAAAGAGAACCATGGCTATAACTCAAAGCTGCCCTGATCTGGGGATGGCCTGATAAGCTAAAATTCAAGCTTGGGGTACTTAGAGTTCTTGGAACCAAAGATTTGGTTCCCAGGAAGGCTGACAGCTCTGCATCATTCTGGAGGTAATAAATTGGGGTCCATGCAATTTATTTTGTGTATTTAAGACTTTATATAAACCAATGCCTTGAGTGACACTCTTCTGACCCCTTTTTATAAAGATAGAAGTTTGTTGTAGTGTCTTGGCTAAAATTTCCCTTCCTTCTACTGTTGTGCTGTATAGTGGTTGAACTGGCACCCCATAGGTGGCTGCATGTCAGTGATGCTGTAACCTGGCATTGTTACCCCAGGGCTTTACCAATAGAAATGCTGCTCCCTCATTTCTGTTTTCCTGCCCATTGGGTATGGGGAACTCAAACATCATTCTGTCTGCTGTATCATCCTTTAATTATTACTGATCTAAGGGAATGATAATCCAGCCCTTCCCCTGTGTTTTAGAGTGTTTCTAAGTGAGTGAGGTTCATGGGATGTTAGGAAGCCCTAGATGATTCTTTTTTGGAGATTGGTTAGTTTAGCTTTGGCAGACCCAAAACAGAAATGGATTGTTTTGAGAAAGGAGGGGAATGTTTGAACCCATTCCCACATTTGTGTATTCAGGGCTGTATCTGACTGAATTTGATGAAATAAGGAAACACGGTGACCATGTTCAGAGTTGGGTCTGGGTGAGGAGAAATTAACAGTTAACTATATTGTTTGATTCAAAGGGCATGCTGGATTTTATGTAGGCATTTGAACTCCTTGTCATTATGCATTGCAATAGCAGCTAACCTCTTCCTTTGACTCATTTAGCCTTCCAGCCTTTATAGGGAAAGAAGTGAAGTGTTTTTCAGGAGTGAAGAAATCCCCGATAGGTTTAGCAGAGTCCAATCATTCTTTGAGTTTGTATGTAATCTTAATCTCCGTCTCTCTCTTTTTAAGTCAATATTTTAATAAGGGATTAACTCAGATGTCTGCAAACAGGATTGAATTCCTGTAGTAGTGGTGGATTCAAAGCTTTGAAGAGGTTTGTCCATCAAGGATGTTTTCATTATCTCAAGTTGCTCTAGTTCTCAGAGTGAGTGATTTTTAAATGGAAGGAGATCTCCCTGCTGCTTGTTGGAGGCATGTATTTGGTTGAGCATTTGGCTGGAAGGTTTCACAGATCTAGTTTCAACCCCCATGAAATTGGAGTTCCAGTGTTGTGTTAGTGAAAGGCTGTTCAGTATAAATGTCTATTTACTATAAATGAAAGCTACTTGAGAATTCCAAACCTTGGCACCCTGTCCTTGCAGCGACCCCTTCCTTATCAGATTATATATACATATGTGCTGTCTGTTGCATGACTTCTGTGGTCTCCCTTGGTCTTGTGTGTTCTTATGGGATGTAGATGAGAAGCAGAGGGAGGTTGGATCCAATGCTGGCTTAAACTGAGCTGCAGCCATCTGTCTCTGCTCTTTTTGTTTACTGATGCGCTTTAGATGACTGGGGAGCCTCCTAGCTGTTGCAATTTTGCAGAAAGGAACAATGGGGAGAAAACAACAAAGGTAGATCTCCAAGGCAGATTCTGCCTGCTAGATTGGTCTTCTGGAAAGACAGTGATCTGATTTTATTTTAAATACTGCTGGATAAGTGAAATACGTTATGTGGGTATCTATGTTAACAAAAGAGCCTGCTGGCATCTGAGATCCCCAAACCAATTCCTAGTTTACAGCCCAATGATTTGTTCCTGGTCATGACCAGGTATATTTTTATCTCCCTCCTTTCCCCAGCCTAGGGGATAACACAAGCAGCTTTGGTAGGAACCCAGCTCATATGGCTGTTTACGACTGTCTTAACCTGGTAGGTAGTGGTGGCTACTTTCTACTCCGCTACAAAAAAAAAAGGTTTCTATGTCCACAAGACAACTACATTTCTTGTTCACTGCTATTCATTTCCACTATCAGTCATTCTGCAGGCATGCTGAATGGGATTTTTCTTATGCTTAGGAAGGTGTATATTTGAGCCTAAGCAAACTGACAGAGTCCTGTCCTCATAAAACGAACACAAAACAAAGGTGTAAGAGGCATCGTGCGATAGTCCCTATCAGGCTATGTACGGAACATCCTCCACTCTACATGTTATGAAAGTAGCTCTTTGCTTCAGCCAGCCTTCCCTGCATCTGGGTTTCAGCCACGCCACTACTAGTCCTGCCAGTCTTCCCTGAAGCTGTGTTTGAACAGGACGTGCAGGTCTAGGTCACAGCAGGTTCTGTTCAGCCTTAATGGTAATTAGTGTCAAGTTGGACTTGTTCTACAGTATTTGGCTCCTTCATGCATCCAGATGTCATACATTTTCTGGCTTTACATTCTGTGGGTGAATCGTTTTTCAGGACTTTGGTTCGTGCTAACAGTGGACTGAAGCAGGTATAAGTACAGACATGTGCTATGCAAGCTTCCTCTGTGGGTCTGCCAGTGTAGCATTATGCTGGCCAGCAAACACCTGCTGTTTCAGTCCTAGGCCTCTCGAGCAGAGGCTGCCAGTCATGCCAAATCATGTGTGTGTTCTATGATGTGGATGGGGACTCGGGTGAGATCACTAAACTCTCTCACTTGGTAGTTGAGCCAAGTTTTAAACCTAGGTTTCCAGAAATGAGAGGTGTCTAGAATTCTAATAACAGACACAGGTAGCTGGAACTCAACTCCTTTCTGAATGGCTGTAGGGGGGTACTGCTCTGTGAGTGTGGGCCTTCTAATAACTATTTGTAAAATTTCATAAACAACTTTCATCCAACATCTTGCATCCTAGGGTGAATTATGCAATACTTACATGAAATAATTATAATGCAAGTAGAGGGGGGAAAAAGTTTTAACATAGTTTAAAAGCTATCAAATTTATCACAACAATTTGTATGGAGAATGATGGCATATTTTCTAATGGATTTTATTTCTTTTTTTTCTATCTGCTGTTGCAAAATAACCCCATGGTGCTCCCTGCACCTAATCAAGGGGAAAAAGTAATGTAGGGACTTCTATGAAATGGAGAGGTCTTGTTGTGACCTTGGTCAGTTCAGTTTTTAAAATAGTCTCACTCTCTCTTTTAGCTACTGATCACACCAGAATTGTAGCTTGTGTTTATATTTCCAGCTCAGCAGGATGTGGAAGTCTGATGGATGCTCGCTCAGTGCTCTGTGAATGAGATGATTTTGCTCTTCAGCATGAGAGCACAGAAACTCCACATCTAGAGGCTGGTTAGTAGGTAGCCTGGGTCCTAAGTGCAGTTTACATTCTCCACAAAGACAGTATTTGTCTAGAAAGCTCTTTCCTGTGAACACCCTTGTGTTGGTGGAGACTTCTGTCCACCTGGGAGAGCTGACTAGAGCTCTCCTCAAAGTTCTGTCAGTGGCACCGCAGTCGGATAGGAGGAGCCAGTGTTGCTCAATATGAAGTGCACAGTTTGGGAATAGGATTTGTATGTCATTTTACTCCATTGGTAGTAAGTTTGCAGATCCCTGGTCAGCTCATTTGCAGGTTTTAATAATACTTATTTTTGTATCTCCGCTAGCACAGAAATGCAGAGTACATGCACTGCTCCAGGAAGAGGCAATCAGGCTATAGATGGAGAAAAGCACTCTGAAATGGATCCATGCAAACAATGCTTGGCTCAAAACTCATATTAGGTCCCTTTGGAACAGAATACCTTTGTAAAGAGCCCGCCCAGTCAGGGACCTAGATTCTTCAGTTACAAATGCCTAGCTAGATAGTCAAGCATCTAAGTCCCTGGTTATTAGCAGTATTGGTTTAAAGGTCATTATAGACACCATTTCAGTGTACAGCCGAGACAAAGTACAATATACAGGACAGTGGAGGGAGAGTGTGGTCTAGTGGTTACAACAGGGGATCAGGAGCTAGGTTTCCTAAATTATTTTCCTGACCGTATATCACTTGTCTTCTGTGTGATCTTAGGCAAGTCTCTTGCCCTTGTTATCCCTCAGTTTCCCTGTTAAATTGGGTGCACAGTCAACTTGTGGAACTCCTTGCCTGAGGAGGTTGTGAAGGCTAGGACTATAACAGGGTTTAAAAGAAAACTGGATAAATTCATCGAGATTAAGTCAATTAATGGCTATTAGCCAGGATGGGTAAGAAATAGTGTCCCTAGCCTCTGTTTGTCAGAGGGTGGTGAGGGACGGCAGGAGAGAGATCACTTGATCATTACCTGTTAGGTTCACTCCCTCTGGGGCACCTGGCATTGGCCACTGTCGGTAGACAGGATACTGTGCTGGATGGACCTTTGGTCTGACCCAGTACGGCCGTTCTTATGTTCTTAATGATGCTTAGCCACCTCACATGGATTTTAGGATGCTGCATTTGGAAAGTGCTTTGGGATCCCACAGCAATGTAAAAAGTGGCTGACAGTGAGGCAGATTCTGTGCCTTTGTCACTCACTGTTTAGAAACAGCATTCTTCTATGAGCAGCTAAAGTGAGATTTAATCTGCTGCACTTTCCTTCTACTCTTGGGAACCTCAAACCTAGGAAATTCCATAAAGTGCATCTCGCCCGCCCTCTCTCAAGGAGAGAAAGTTAGCACTCCCCTTGATAAGGATGGAAGAGGTCCTAGTGACCTTTACAACATGCATATGGTTAAGGCATTGCCACTTACTTTGTGGCATCTAACTCTAGCGCTTTTGGCTGCAGCTCCTGGCTGTTGGTCTGTCACTGGCTCGCTCAGTCAAGAATGAGGCTTAGATCTAGTCTCTGACATTTGTCTCTAGTTCATTTTGCTATTTTTTTAAGCCTTTCTCTGTTTTAACCCAGCCCCCACTTTAATCCTTTTCAGTACCAGGCAGTGGATTTTCTAGGCGCACTAAGGACAATACACTGTATAAATGGCCCCCTCAGTGCTTCCCAGAGATTTTGTTCTTGACATTATCTAGCTGCTTATTATATTGCCCCCTCTTCCTAGAGTGAATGGAATGCCCTCTTCTTCCCCCACCAGCTCTGAGGAAAGAGCTGAAGCTCTTTGCTGATGGCCCTGCTAATATGATTTAGCATGACCTCTCCTCTTTCCTGTGCACCCTCTTTCTCCCGCAAGTGGATGCAGACCCTCAGTTGTGGCCCTGCACAGTATTCAGAACATGTAGATGCAGATGAATCTTTTTTTCTCCAACTCTCTGTGGACTCTGTTTTGTTTTGTTTCCAGCTGGGCCTGGCTATACCCAAAGGACAAGCAGGCCGCAAACCAACCAGTATGGTAGTTGTGTCTGTTATGGGGATGCCCGTGTCACCATCCCCCTCTATGACAGCAGAGCACTTTCCTATGGCGTATGATGTATAAGCAGCAGAAGTAGGACTAGCTTCCCCATTGGTGGAGAAGAGAGATGACTAATAATAAACCTGGGGGAGGTGAGGTCACTTGCCTGACCTGCCTCTGCACTGAACAGCAATCGCCATTCACTGTGCACTTGGCCATGGCTCAAGCTAGTGTTGCCAGCATTTTCCTCCCGCCATTTGACTGAATTAGAACATTTATTTAATGTTCAATGATGTGAATATGTAAAGTGATTGCTTTTCAAACTTACCAGCTCCCTACAGAGAGCACCTCACCATTCACAGAAATGCAGCCACTCGGGTATAGGTCATGGCAGCTATAGAACAATGCCAGTTAACTACGCCCACGGACGTAAGGCAGGAAGCAAAGATAATAAGAATTTGCCAACGTTGAGAGGTGGGGTGAGGTAATGTCTTTACTTTTGGAATGTGCTGTGCTTGTGGATGACATGCATCGGGGAGATGGATAGATTTCCGGGGGGGAGAGGGGCAAAAGATGCCTTACTCAAGTGAAGTGACAGGAATTATTAAGGAGGCCCAAGTTGAAAGATGGTCAGGATGCTGGCCAATGCTCTCCGTTCTTGCAAGAAGTGTTGTGGAGTCTTTAATTATCACTAATAGTCCAAGCTACAGTTTTGAACCTCAGCTGAAAGATAGGCCAGCAAAGAAGCCTTTGTGAGCTCGAGACCTGGTAACATGCTTCTGACTTCAGATTCAAGCACTGTGGTGCACTGCAAGTCTAACAGAGTCCTGTCCCTTTTCCCAACCCACTGGGGATAATCAGTCACAATGCCCAAAGCAAAAAAGGCCAGTACTTTGCCTTCAAGGAATTTTGGAAGTCAGTCCATA
Organism: Trachemys scripta elegans; assembly: GCF_013100865.1. Classification (NCBI taxonomy): domain Eukaryota; kingdom Metazoa; phylum Chordata; order Testudines; family Emydidae; genus Trachemys; species Trachemys scripta. The sequence continues at coordinate 20,725,555 of NC_048312.1, read as the reverse complement.
AAGGTTAATGAGGTGAGACTTGGCCATCTGAGAAGTAATGCGCTGTTTCAATTACTATAGGAAAACCTATCAGGTTGTGGAGCAGAAGTGCAGCTTTCCTGAATCCACCTTTCCCCCAGAGAAACCAAGACCAGGGCAGCAGGTTGTTTGACTTTCTCCTTTTAGTTTGCTCCACCCACCCGATAAGCATGAAAGAACAGTAAGGGCCTGATTCTGCTCTTACTGTGGTGAAAATTCATTGACTTCAGTTGAGTTACTTCTGTTTCTTGCTGGTACACATGAGAAAAGAAACAGGTTCTTAGTACTATATTGCGATTCAGCCACTGTACCACAGACATTGTCAGAGAGAGAGGGAGTTTGACTGCACATGATATCTAAACTCCTGAGTGTCTTGGCTGGGTGTGTGCAGTGTATGAAGGAAGTCCTCCCAAAGCAACAATCAAATTCTTGAGGTACAAAGCAGGTTTTAGCCAGTGCACCAATTGTAAGGTATATTATTTTTCTGCCCTGATTTTTAAATTACACATGATGAGGGCTGGGATTGTAAATTGTAAATAAATCCTTGAACATCAAAGCCTCTGTTAATGCTGAGGCAGGATTTTATAATCCGTAACATCCTAAAATTTGTTTTGAATTACAGTGTGTGTATTTTAAGCACTAAAGCTGTCATCTGTACAGAGCTGATGCGGGGTGCTCCAGTCACAGTATTTGGATGTGGTTTGCATATCTGTTTTAGTTACTAAAATAATAGTTTCTCTCCCCTTACCACCCTCCCCTTTCAAACTTCTACAACTCAAACCCTCTATTTAACTAGGCCAGGGATAGGCAACCTATGGCACGTGTGCTGAAGGCGGCACGTGAGCTGATTTTCAGTGGCACTCACACTGCCCGGGTCCTGACCACCGGTCCAGGGGGCTCCATTTTAATTTAATTTTAAATGAAACTTCTTAAACATTTTAAAAACCTTATTTACTTTACATACAACAATAGTTTAGTTATATATTATAGTCTTATAGAACGAGACCTTCTAAAAACGTTAAAATGTATTACTGGCACGCGAAACCTTACATTAGAGTGAATAAATGAAGACTCGGCACACCACTTCTGAAAGGTTGCTGACCCCTGAACTAGGCTATGGAACAAGATCAGAATCTCCTTTATCTGAGAGGAAACCCAGTCTAAATGTGGCAGCTGGGGTTGGATTGCCTCATGGTCGTATGGTTACACGGCAGATGTGACTCCGTGGTGGCCATACTATCTGAATAAGCTTTATCAGTGCTGCACATTTACTTTTATATCAGCTAATATTTTTGAACGGTATATGTTGGTATCACAGTCTCTGATGGGTATCTCTGGATTCGCTACCAGCATATCTACCGTGGCATACAAAAAAACTGCTATTCTAGTGGCCACATTTTATATTTTTATTTGCATCCTAATCCCTACTGCATCTTTTAAAGAAAGAAACCTTTTATAGTGCTATACCAAAATCAACAGTGTTTCTCTGCATGTCACTCCAGATTGTAGTGTGGCAAGGACCCAAGGTGCTTATAGATTGGACTGTGCCTGTAGGAAAGTAGCAACTGTAACATACAGCACTGTGTGGATCAAATATTTTTTATCCTGTAATTCCGAACCTATGGGATAGTGGATTGCAGAAGTATCTTAATAATGAACAGTCCTTGTATTTGGACTCTATAAACTTAGTGCATTTCTATCTCTGTGTGTGGTGTCTGGGAACACAAGAACTGCACAGGCTTGGGTCCTTATCCCTGCTGTTGACCCCCAAACGACTTAATACAGTAGAACAGGATTCTAAACCTCCTCACCTAGCACTGAAATGCAGCTATATCTGAGATGGGTCGTGACAGCAATTATAATGGCACCAGTAATTTGCTGCACAGCGTTTTTAGGACAAGGAGGATACTATGAGTTTCGCTGGGTGAGAATGCCCTGTGTGAGTCTGCAGTGAAAGAGGGCTGTTGTCAGAACATGGTCTTAACATTTCAAAATCCAGTCCCCAAATCATTTTAAAGTATGGACAGCAACAGCCACACGCTCTGTGAAAATGGGCCAGGAGCATCACCGTGTAATCTGTTCTGAAGAAAATACACTTAAGTTCCTTGAGCACTGGGCTTCAAACATGCGCCTGAGACAGTGAAAACTAAGTATGACTGGTCTGTTGTTTGCGCAATATGCATTTCCAATAACGTGGAGCGAACTGTCTCTGCTACGGTTTGGACTCAAGTGGGCAGGAACTACATATTATTTGGTGCGATCACCCAGGAAGGTAATAATGACCCATCAGCATGGCTGGTCTCAGCTTACTATGCGCTAACTGAGACTAGATTATGATGCTCTGCATAAGTCAAGAGAAGGGTTTGTGAGTGTGTTACCTTCCCACTGTCTCTTGGTTCAGAGCCACATTACATCCATCTTCCACCAATCTGGTATTTCTGTTTTGGTCCTGCAAATTATTCACAGTAGACAGTGCTGAAATATGAACATATATAGTTACAAAAAATAACATGCTAAGGAAATTAATGCTAAGATAATTAATTATCTGAGGCTTCCTGTGCTATTTTTTTGGTGCCCTCCATTTTGTGTGTGTGTGTCTCTCTCTCTCTCTCTCTTACACACACACACACACACTGTATCTCATTTAGATCCTGATTTGGTGCCCTCCATTTTGTGTCTGTCACACATTCTCTCTCTCTCTCTCTCTCTCTCTTATTTTTTATAATCATTTAGATCCTGATAGGTTGCGAGCTTTGGCTTGGGAGTTCCCTGCCCACATTCTCATGTCTTTTGTGACCACTTTCTTCATGTTTCCCTAAGATCATCCCTGGACCTAAGTTTAACAGGGAGGGAGTCAACATTTTCACACTCCTCATGTTACAGCAGAATGCCTTGGAGTCGTGCAGTGTCATGTTATTGTCCTTGTTTCAGGGAATCTTGGTATTTGGATGAATTTTCTGCTGGTTGCGCTAGTTACTTGCATGGATTTGTGGGTAACTCAATAAGAGAACATCCTATTGTTAATCATCCTAGCAGCTCTCCCGTCTGAGCCTAACTGTGGCTGCTAGCAAGTTTGATGCTTAAACTTAGTAGTGATTAAAAGGTGTTTTATGGAGGGGTTGTGCAGTCTGTGTGACTTCAGGATGACTGCTGTCATGGGAAGTGGGGAGACCAGGGGTGTGGGGCAACACATTTGAAGTTTGTTGCTTTTATGGCTGTTAAGAGCTGATGAGTAAAATCTCTGAGTTGCAAGGAAGAAAATCTGTTTACAACTGAAGCTGTAGTTGGATGGAAATATATTCTTCAGCCCTGGGATATACATGTTGCTCAGGAACAGAGAAATCTCACTAGAGAGATCAAAGCAAAGTTATCCCAAAAGGATTTCTAACAGTGGGGTGAATTACTTTGCTTTTCTTTTGTGCAAGGGCATGGTGAGGCATGGGGCAGGAAGGAGATGACTTTTGCTAGTCACGGGGGTTGCAGAAAAAAAATTCTATTAACATTGTGGCTCAAAAAATATACTGGTCACGTAACCTAGTAATGAAACCTGATATTAAAGCATCGTGAGGGGGGAGGGAATACTTAGCGGGGTCTAGGGTACTGCCTCAGTGGGAAGCCCAGGGCTCCCTCCTAATTGGGTACAGAAGGAGGGGTGCATGCAACTTTGCCATTCTGGGTGTTGGGGTGGAGACACTCTCTCTCTCTCTCCTCTCATTTCGCTCCCCCCTATCTGCTCCACCGCACCCATGCATGAGGGATCTCAATGGAACTTCCTTTAGCCATGTAAGAAGGAAAGTGTTCTTCATTGCCTATGCTGCATACTCTGCTGTGCACAGGGCAAAGCACTGATAATGCTGCTCTGCTCTGCTCTTCCTCATACAAGTGTATCTAGAGGGCCTGAGAGCTCTGCTTCCTGCTTTGCCTTTGAATTTCAGGGAGATTGCTGAGCTGCAAGGCTGGCTGCACTCCCTGATTTGACTTGCCAGGGGTGAGCAGGAAAGTGGAATTTTAAGCTCATCTTTACCTAACATGGAGCTCTTCTTAATTTAACACTTGGATGGCAGCTGGGCTCTGCTCCTTGCACATCTAGGAACTCTGCTGCTTCATGACTTTGGATTATGGCATGTCTCAGAGCAGTGTCTTGCACTCTTCCCTCCTTCCCAAAGGGAGGTTTCTGTATGAACATGGGTTTCTCTGAGTGTGGAGTCCCTTGCTGCTAGCTAATCATTATTTGGTGTCTGGAGAGGGGAAAGGATAAAGAATTCCCGAATGCTGGGAAGCTGCTTTTAGCACAATTCTAGGTTTTTGGTCCATCAGTTGCCTGGAGGAAACTAAACTGCAGCCCATGTGAACAAGGTGACATAGGCGCATCATCTCCCTCAATATGCTGGGAAACGGCAGTGATTTTTTTTTTTTTTTTTTTGTAGGAAGATCCCATGCACGAACCTGCCACTCTGACCCTCTCAAATCTGAATTTATTCTCAGCCTCCACATTTAGTCAAATGAATATGTTTACCTTAGTGACTTGATGGCCCATATTGCTTACCATTGAAGTAGGTCTTCTGACTTGGTTAGAGTGTAAATGCAGACAGCACTTTAGATCCACAGGGTTAGTATCGTATGTATGCTCAGATACGCCCTTTGAATGTGTTCCAATCCTCGTGAATTCTGAGCTGCAGTGGGGAATTTCACAGGGATGTCTGAGGTTGCACTAGAAAGACAGTTTGGAAAGCAGATTCCTGTGCTAAAGTCCAAGAGAGCTTCCCAGTGCCCCAAAAAGCAAGGCTCATTTAGAAGAAACAGCTCCCTGGATCTGTCCGCATAAGGCTAGGCAGGATTCTATGGGTCAAGTATAAGGAAGCCTCTTAAAATGCATCTGAACCAGGTGTGGGTTACTGAAGGGTGGCCTTGGAAAGGAGGTTTACATTAGATGTATGTTCTCAACCTGGGGGTCATGAACAGAAGTCAGGAATTCGCAACCACCACAGCCTTCCCATCGTGCTAAGATTGAGAATCTTGAGATTCTTGACTAAATCATGACTAGACAGGGCGGAGTTTCCAGAAGGGTCCCAGTATGGATGAGGGTGTCCCAGTGCAGCCTCTGCTGTACAGAAACAATTGGAGAAAACAGTGGGGATTGTTCTTATGGTTGTTGTTGGTAGTTAGTTAGTTTAACACATTTACACACGCTGATGGTCACCCCAACTGAATCTCTTTTGAAGGTCAGGGGCATGTACTAAACATCTGCTCACCAAGGGCTGGGAAGGATCCCCCAGTGACTTCAGTCAGCTTTGCTCAGGGCTCAGAGCGGTAACTAGGAGTTTCTGTATACCTGCCTGAGGTTGCAAAGTGAGATGCTGGACTTGATGTTTAACTCCTAAGCCTGTGTGTTTAAAACAAACAGCACCCCACCCCCAAAAAACCAACAACACTGTTCATTCTACTTGTTTGTAAATGGTTTAAAAGTGGAGAGCCTGGTTTGCATCTGTATCACCCAATTTCAAAAGCCATATTACAGCCACTATGGTTGGAAGTTGTAGCATAGACAGGTATGAGAGCCCTGCTAGGCAGGCAGTTTCAAACATGTTCCTGATGTGTCTGAGAACTGTGTTGAGTGCTCACGTGCATTTGCTGTGGGTACTATGGAAACACCAACCCAGTTTGGAAAGCATTTTTTGCTAACACTTTAACACTTGTCAGCCTAAATCTCTACCCACAAATATCTTGAGGCTGATGACCAAAAAAAAAAAAGTCTGTGTGCTTACAAACATACAGTGTTGTTCATACAACTCTTGCAATGTGCTTCTCTAATTGACTTAATCTTGAGATGTAATTTGAACTTTCAATAGATTTACATTTTTTTTTAAAGTACACTTTCCTTATATAAGGAGAGTTATGTTTCTGTATTTTGAATTAAACTTTATTGTCTAAGAATAAAACAAGGCACCATCTAAACTGTAAGCAGGATGGTGTTTAGGCAGCATGCTTTAGACCCGTTCTAACATTGTTTGGTCTTAGTCTGTTTTGATGTGACTGACTGTGTTATAATCATGTTAAGCTAATGCCCTCACTCTGCCCTTGACCAGCTAACCCCTATATGTTTTGAGCCTTGACCTTTAAATAACATGGGCTCATCTCATCTCACCCACTCAGGCAAAACTAACCCATGTTATAACATTCCTAGTGTGCTGCTGTGTGTTAAGTGTGATGTTTAAACACAGTAAAAATTTATACTGCAGATAGGACCGAAGTAATTCAAGTTTTAGTCCCCATCTCCAGCTTTATTACCTGTTATGGTCTGGGTTTTCCCACTTCATGTCTACTTGGCTTTATTATCTGCTGTGTGAACAAGCTCCATATATGCTTTGAGAGTGAGAAAACAACAACAAAGCAGTCAAGGCCAGAGTGGGAACTTCAGAGGTTTGTTTGATTTCCATGTGTTCACTGTGCAGATGTACAGTGTTACACATTTTAAAGTTGCTCATTTTTAAACCATTTCAAAGTATTTTAGTTTGTTATTATTATAATAACCCGTAGCTAGATTGGCATTAAAATCTGTTTCCTCACTGAATTTGTTTTCCCCTCTTTTATATAGGGTTAATCATGGATTATTATTTTTTAAAGAGCATATGAGCCATCTCGTTTGTACTTTTGCTTTTTTTTTGGATGGGGTAGGGAAATAGACATAGTTACCCAGACTATGGAAACAGATACAAGGAAAACATTAGGTCAAATTTTGTTTCCTCCAACCTTGAAGGAATCTCCTCTAAAATAATTTCTAGCTTGTGTGTAGTGCTTTTCATCCCAAAGTGCTTTAGAGAACAGTAGGTCGGTATCGTTATCCCCATCTTACAGATGGGTAAGCTGAGGCCCAGAAACCTGCACAGGGTTAACAAGCGAGTAGGTGAACTGGGAATAAAACCTTGGTCTCCTGTACTGCAGTCCAGTGCACTTTCTGCGGATCACACTGCCTCCCAGTGGAAAAGGGATTGAGCTTGTCTATAGCTATGTACAAAGCCCATGCATCGTTTTGACATAAAAAAAATTGTCAAAAATGATGATCCCTGGGTTTTGGTGATTCTAATATTCATTGCAGACTGGGGATAGGTAGCTCTAGTCTGTGACAGAAAGCCGCATTGGCACTCATCTGGTAGTTAGTTTCTGTAGAATGGAAGCTTTAGTTTTTTTTTTTTTTTTTTTTTTTAAACAAATTAAACTTAAGGCCTGTTCCACTGGGGCTCCTGCCAGGGTTACAATTGTGTAGACTGGGTTTTTTGTTTCTAGTTCTTCTATTGCAAAGAAAACTGTCACAAATAATTGCAGAACTGCTTCTGCGGAGAAATAATAGCTCTGAAAGGTATGAACGGCTCCTCATCTCTGTTAGCACCAGCTCCTTTACAGTCTCTCTGCCGCAGCCTCACTCCTTCTGCCTTCCATTTTCTTCTTCTCTCCTTCCCTCTGCTATCTATTCCTAAATCCACGTGCTTATTAATTGATCCCCACTACCTTCTTCCCCTCAATGGGCCTCCCCCCTAAATAATTAAAAACAAAAATGCAAAACTCACATGGCAACCATCCCTCTAGTTGTTCTGCTCGGGTGTTGCATCTCTTTCCCTCCCACCCTTTGTGTCTCTTATTTAGTTTAGATTGCACAGTCTTTGAGGCAGGGACTTTCTTCGATTACGTGTTTGTACAGCTCCCAGCATCACTGAGCCCAATGTGGGACTTTTCGGTGCTAGTGGGTGTGCTAATAATGGGGATTTTGATGTGCCATAATGATGAGACTCTCTCTCTCTCTCTCTCTATTTATTTTATATATAGAATCAACTTTGTTAATAATTTCATGGCTGATCATCCAACTTCTGTGGGGTTGCAGAAATTTGGAGTGGAGTATTCTTTCTGCAGTCGGATCCATGGTTATAATGGCTTGATTGGCTGGTGTAGGGGATGAAAATGTATGTCACTAGGTGTTCAGGTTTTATAGATGATTAAATAGAATCCACCTATATATCATTTTGTCTAGTGTCAGTTACAACCTCCAAGGGAAAAACAAGTTTCCAGGTTAGCTCGGGGCATCATTCAAAGACAGACCAGGTGGTATTCCCAAAGCTCATGTGACTGACTCTTCTTTCTCAGCTGCCCATTGAAGTACTTTATACATTTTTTTTTTTTTATTACATCGGCAATATTGTGTTGGGTATCTGTGTCCAACAGAGGATGCAATTATCCCTCTCTTCCAAGAATAGAAAGACCTCCTGGCTTCTGCTTGAAAACTGCTTAGGCCAATAAACCATCTGGAAGGAAAGCTTGGGGTGGATGCTGGATCAGCACCACCTTATGAGGAGACTGGATCACCTTGAAAATCTGATTAGGTAGGTCTTCTTGGGTAACTTACACTCCGTTCCTGTGTGCCGAGGAGAGGGGAGGGTGGTGAGGAGTAGGACTTGCTTTATTTTTATCATCTGATGTAATTGCTGTAATAAGCACTCAGCTGCAGCATTCTGTGTCCCATAGCTGCACACTACATGGACAGTTTCCTTAGTTGAGCATTTTCATGCAGAGAGCATTGTCAGCCCCTCCTTCGTTGGTTTGCTGGAAAAGACAGAATTTTACCTTCCTGACCCCAAAATGCAAACAATCCTTAGCAGCAGCGTCACTCATCTGATATACTAGTTTTAAAGCGAGGAGGGGAACCACAGATGTTTAGCAAAAGCAGTTGTAAAGAAACTTTAAAAGCCTTCTGTTGCTCTACCTGTCCCTTTAAAACATCCCTGCTTTCACTCTACCTCTGTCTGCCTCACTCAGGTCGTTTCCATGACTCTGTCAAGATAAACAGTTCCATTTTGTGGACCTTGACGACACAGATGTTTGTGAGCTGTTCTGCTTTGTCCTGCTATATGCCTAATGTAATAGTAGCCAGGTGCTGGGTTCTTGGCTTTTAATATGTCCTCTGCTCTTTCTGTTCCCTGCCTGGTCTACCCACATGGAAAACAATGCCCCACCCTGTTGACTCATCGTGCCCAGAACACTCCTCCATTCCTGAAATAGGATTAATATTGGAGGCAGTTAATCAGTTCTAACATAAAGATGGGGCACTTTTTTTCCCCTTCCTTTTTTACATAGCTTGTTTCTACTTATGCTGGGCTTGAGAATCCTGTTTTCCATATGCTGTTGCCTGGGGCCGTCTGCCACAGGCTCATTCCCTTTTCTGATATTCTCTTAAAAGGCTTTTGCAACAAATACAGCTGTTGAAGAAAAAAACTTGTATGCCGAATGATCCTTTTAACAGGTTTATTTTTATACTGTATCAGGTGCTTAAGTGGCTTTTGCTTCATTTAGAATTTCCTAGAAGATGAATCCAAGTGGAATCTGCTGCTGTCAGGTCCTCTCCGGTCATGTCTCAGCACACACGCAGGAACTGCTGTGCTGTGCTCAGGGCAGAGGCAGAAGGGGAGGGCTCATCATTATTTAGTGGTAGATGCAGGGTGTAGCAAGCTGTTTACATGAATACCATGCTGTTGGCTGCATGTGGGTCTTTCAGGTCAGACTTTGAGGTCCCGTTTGCTCTGCTAAGACTTTAAAAATGCTATGTCTTTTTTCACAAGAATGTGGGTTTGTCCTTGTGCTGTATGTTGTGAAGGCACAACATGAGGGAGAGGTGAGCTCTGGTTGCTCACTCCAGAGGTGGCTGCATGTCAGTGGTGCTTTACTTACGTATATGCCCTATTTTGTTTTGGAATCAAAGGACTGAGTCAAGAGAAATGTCAAATATTAATAAAATATTGGTTTTAAAAATGCACAAAGTGGCACTTTTTTTTTTTTTTTTGCTGACAGAGGTAAACAGAACCCTGGCCCTTACCATCAACGTGTGGTGCAGACCTGTTGTAATGTCACACTTTTGAGCTCTTGCAAACAAGTGTATCCTGCAAAATGCTAGAGCTGGCAACGAAGTAGTCAGCAAGTTGACTGGGAAGGAACAGTACAACCTTGAGCAAAGCACTTTGGAATGTAGCAGGTTCCTGATAAGAGGAATTGGGTGGGCGAGTCTTTTGCAAGTAGTTCCATGGAAGGGCTGTGTTTCTAGGGAAGCAGTGCACTCTCCTTTTTTAAACCTTGGTTAAGGAATTGTGAAAACAGTGAGCTGTCTGGGATTTGTGGGAAGGTTTTGCTGACCCCTTATGAGCTGGGTGTAGGATTTTTATCTACAGTTGATGTTACAGAGCTTGACTTTTGGCTTTAAAAGGGCAAATAAAATCATCTTATGTTGATCTAATGCATGTGTGAGGGAGGAAAAAACAAGTCAGTCTGAGAATGAGCTCTTCCACACACGAACGGAAGAAGACACTATATAAAATTGTTTTTTTTTTTTGGGGGGGGGGGGAATCTTCCCTGTCACAGTTTTTAAGAACAGGTAGCACTTGTATAACAACACTTGCCAGGAACTGGACATGCCTTAGAAAGGCTAATTAATTAAGCTTCACAGCCTTCCTATGAGGCAGGCCTTGTTTACATTTTAGAGAGTGGGGAACAGAGGCTATGAATGAGTTGCCCCAAGATCATACAGAGTTTGGTAGAGCTGAGAATAGGACTAAGATCATCTTGCTCTCAGTTCTGTTCCCTAACCACAGGACCATCCTTCCTCCCTTTCCTAGGGTGGAACCTGGATTCTATCTGGGGTTCAATCATAGTTTGCTCCTATCCAGGCTTATTAGCTAAGCAGTGTTTAAACTGAGTGAATCTCAGTGTTGTTTTAGACAGGTCTGTTTGCGCCTCAGAGTGGATAGGATGTAAAGACAACAAGCTAACTAAGTCTGTATAGCTGTTCAGCCCTTACACTCTTAGTTAGCGCCAGTTCTGAAGCTGGCTTGTCTTGTGGATATCTGTCCAAATGGAACCTAAACCGAGACCACAACTCATCCACGGCGGCCCCTGAACAGCTATCTTTGCTTATTAATGAACACAAGTGGATTGAAGGCAGTGTGCTAGAAACGGAAGGCTCTTTTATTTCATTACTAGCCTGCTTATCTATGAAGCTGTTAGGGTCAGGAACCAGGTCATCCTACATGTTTGTACAGCACCTTGCACAGTGGGGCATAGCTCCTGATTTAGGCCTTACTGCATTTCTGTAATATAAATAGGAAGAATTTTTCTTGCTTTTTGTCTTAACCAGTGTTCAGTTGTGAGGGCAATAATACTACTTTGCGATTAAAGAAGTTATGTGTCAATGGAATATTTCAGGGAAGTCTAGGCTGTTTCCCCCCTCCACCCCCACCCCACCCCGAGATTGCTTAAGAAATCAAACCAGTCTCCAGTTGGCTACAGCGAAGGAGACAGAAATTAAACAAATTCCAGTTTTCCTGTGCTACAGGATTGACTTCCAGATTAACCGGCTCTTCTTATTTACATTTCTCCAAACGCAGACTTGCATGTTGTTCTCAGTGCTTAAGAAGGTGCATTTACAGCAAAGGTCAGTTGCATTTCAGCCTGGGTTAACTTGTCAGGGTTCTCCCTGCCAAAACAAAACTCCCCTGAAGTTTAGAAAGCCCTCTAAATATTCCTTGTTAATGTTCATTCTTACGTGATCAATGAGGTCATGGTATGGCATCGTCAGTCAGCCAGGGAGTGCAACTGTACTGTGAGAACAAATGGGGTGGTTCTCAAACCCATCCATCGCTTCCACCTTAGCTGAGTATCATAATTTATTGCAGCAGCACCTAAAAGTCCCAGTCCTGGACTATGACCTCATTGTGCTAAGGGCTGTACAAACACGGAACAAGAATATAGTTCCCCCTCTGCAGAATTTAAAATCTAATAAGGAAGGGTACTTATAGTTCTCTCCTCGCTTTGACCTGAGTGACCCTCAGGTCTGTCACTTGCTCTCTCTCACAGGCATTCTGACCACAAGGAAACCTTGAGTACCACAGACTGGCCTCTCCTGGGCTGAGAACACCAACAATGTAGGACTCCCCTTCTGGCTCGTGTGCTATATGATACAGCCATTCTTGGCAAAGGCACTGGTGACACCCAGTCACTTTTTAACCCTGCCTACGCGAGGAACAGGCCATATTTGCCATGGAGAAATTGCTTACACCTTCAGCATCAGCACCTCTCCTCCCTCACCTCTGCATCCTATTCCGAGCACTCTGACACTTCATTGTGCACCTTACCTCTAATCTCCGCCATGGCAGACAGTACCTGCCTCTTAGCTATACCTACATCTCCTCTCCTCTGGACTGCTGCCATTCACTTGTTTTGAGGTTCCCTAAGGCTGAACCTACTGCTGCACTATCCCTGGAAATGGAAATACATCCACCTCTACACTGGCCCCAGTCCTTAGACTCCATACCAAATCCCCCTCCAGCTATTCAAGATCTTGATACGCTTACTTGCTCTCCTTGCCATTCAGTCTCCTCACCTCCCATTCTCCTGCTTCTGCCCTACACCCTCTCCAAATCCAGAACTTCTTTCTTCCTGGCCCTGTCTCTTCTCCCGTGCTGACCCCCACTCTGCACCTAACTGACCCCCTCATTCCTTTCAGATCCCTTTTCAAGGGCCATCTGTGTGACTCTTATCCCTCTGGCTAATAAAACAATTAAATTCTGCTCATTTTCTGGGCCTCTCTGTCCCTGAGCTCACTCACTGTCCGTAAAACTGAATTTTTTTTAGCTGACCTTCACCCCCTGTTCCACAGCATGCTGCAGATGCTGGTATGGTGTGTTAGAATCTGCATAGTTCATGCTTTGAGATGGTACAAGACAGTGATACTCTCATAGGAACTTTGCTGTACAAAAGATTGAACTCTGAGAGGAAGAGCCACTGCACCATGATGGTTGTAATAAGGTTGCCCTTCACCTGTTCCCAGACAGCCATCCTGCTGCCCTCGCCCCAGTTCCCGCAAGTATATGTTGTCCTTGTGGGCTGCCACACCCGAGTGCACATTGTGGAAGAGTGGATCAAACTAGGGAATATAACACTTGGCAAGAAGCAAAACCACCTGCTTGCCTGAGCAAGTTTGTGAGGTTACTTTGGAGAAAAACATAACTAGTTTATTAAAGAGGTGGCCTGTGGCTGGGCTCCTGCCAGCTTAGTGCCTGGAAATACATTATAAACATAGCGCCTGATTCTCCTCCTGCTCACCCCAGCAACTCCATTCATTTCAGTGGAGTTACTCCTAACTCTTAGCAGTGTGAGAGAGGGGACAGAACTTGGCCCACACTCCTCACAAAGCTGCTGTCTAGAAGGTGTTCTGAAGAGGGTGTCTTGCCCTTGGCCCCTCCACCTGCCCTAAAGGGTCCAGTGGCATCCCAGCTGCAAGAGGCGTTCAGGAGGCTAGCCGAACAGTTGTTCATTTTGTCCCAGGATGAACTAGCTGTGGAGGGTAAGCGGCTGTCAGTAGCCAAGATGAATGGACTGCTTGTTTGCTCCATTCAGAAATCCCTGGTCTGCAGCGGAGGTCAGAGCCAGGGTATGTGCTGGAGGAGAATCTATGCTTACAGAGAGCCAGCTTTGGGTGTGTGGGGGTGTGTGTGTGTGTGTAATAGGGTGCAGGAAGCTTGAGGCAGAGATGAGAAGACATTTAATCCCTCATTTGCTGAGCCATAAAGGTTTGCGTGGTATCAGGCTGTCCCTGTGCTTCCCTCCTGCTTTAATGACTGTGATGATGACTGACAAATGGAGGAGGCAGAGCGGTGAAAACAGGAAACATAATCCCTCAAAAATAATCTAGTGGGAAAGGAAAGGGAGCGATCATAAAAGTAGGCTGGTCCTTTAATTAGGGGCCTGCTTGTATGGAGGTGGTGACTTAGCATAAGGCACCACCTGTGTTCTCCATAGGGCTAGTGCAGCATCCTTTGTTCTCTGAGGGGTCTCTCCATGGTGGAAGTATCTTATGGTGGAAATGGCGTTCCTTGGTGTGGGGCCACTGCTAACCACGGATTGCAGGAGTGATTTGAACTTTAGAGGTGTTGGATAGGACATAAATGATCTGGAAAAAGGGGTAAACAGCGAGGTGGCAAAGTTTGCAGATGATAACTATCTTGAGTAATTTTGTAAGTCCAAAGCTGACTGCAAAGAGTTACAAAGAAATCTCAATGAACAGGGTGACTGGGCAACAAAAAGGCACATGAAATTCAATGTTGATAAATGCAAAATAATGCACAGTGGAAAACATAATCCAAACTATACTTACAAAATAATGGGGTCTAAATTAGCCATTACCATTCAAGAAAGAGAACTTGGAGTCATTGTGGATAGTTCTCTGAAAACATCTGCTCAATGTGCAGCAGCAGTCAAAAAAAGCTAATAATGTTAGGAACAATTAGGAAGGGGATAGGTAATAAGACAGAAAACATCATAATGACACTATATAAATCCATGATCTGTTCTCATCTTGAATACTGCGTGCAATTCTGGTTGCCCCATCTCAAAAAAGATATATTAGACTTGGAAAAGGTACAGAGAAGGGCAACAAAAATGATTAGCGGTAGGGAACATCTTCCATATGAGGAGAGATTTAAAAGACTAGGACTATTCATCTTGGAAAAGAGATGACTAAGGGGGGAGGATCTATAAAAGCATGAGTGGTGTGGAGAAAGGGAATAGGGTAGTGTTATTTACCCCTTCACATACCCCGAGAACCAGGGGCCACCCAAGGAAAATAGGCAGCAGGTTTAAAACAAACCAAAGGAAGTACTACTTCAACAAATGCACAGGCAACCTGTGGAACTCATTGCCCAGGGATGATGTGAAGCCAAAACTATAACTGGATTTAAAAACAATAGATAAATTAATGGAGAGTAGGTCCATCAGTGGATGTTAGCCAAAATGGTAAGGGATACAATCCCATGCTCTGGTTGTCCCTAAGCCTCTGACTGCCAGATGCCATGAATCAAAACAGGTTCTGGTCAGGCCTGCCCTGTGTTTCCCTCCTCCTTTTATTGGGGCTGGTTATATCTGCCTTTAACTTCCCTTGCTTCCCTTCCAGAACTGGTTGGCTCTGCTTCATCCTCCATAAGGGGAAAATTGCAGTGTGAGAAAGGAGAAGAATTAGGTTGAAAAATGGAAATAACTAACTAAAATATTGTGAGTTCACTGCAGCCCCTACTGTGTTGCTGATGGAACTCTACAATATCTGTGCTTCTCCATCCTCCCTCCCAACTTCCTTACGATGCCAGCCTGAAGGCTGCTGCTCCTGTACCCCACAGAGTCACCTAAAGAATTGGGTGTTAGAGCAATGAAGGCTCCTGCTGGGAACATGTGTTTTAAAAGCACCTTGTTCACTGCTCCACAATGCTGTCTCCTCTCTATAGCATTCCTTCTCATCACATTACTAGGCCCAGGTGGAAGGATGGGTTTCCAGTTCAACTGAGACCTGCTCTACTCAAGTTCCTGAGGAGGAAAACTTTAGAATATGCCTTGGCTTCTCAAGAAGGGGATGGTGTGGCCCAAGAAGGGAAAATAGGCAGTGTGGTGTAATGGATAGAGCACTGAACTAGGACTCCGGAGATGTGGGTTCTGTTCCCAGCTCTGACGCTGGCTAGCTTGGTGACATTGGCAAGTCACTTCATCTCGCTGTGCCTCCATTTCACCATCTGTAAAATGGTATCATGGTACTGACCTCCTTGGTAAAGTGCTCTGAGATCTACTGATGAAAAGCTCTATATAAGAGCTAGGTATTATAATGGGAAAGATAAAACCTATTCTAAATTATCATCCTCTGCGGACAATGTTGAGTGTATTTGACCACCTTTGTCTCCACCTTTGTCTGGAATGGCCAGTGGGCACCCCTGAACTCCAGCCACATTCGCTGGCTGTATGTTCCAGTGTTCTGATGATTAATCTAGGGTTGGTGTGGCTATCATAAATTGCATTGTATCTAGCTGTGGCTCTTGTAACTGTATGCGGAAGGGAGCCATAATGGCTGAGAGATGTCTTTCTTGAACGGTTAGGGAAAGTTTTATGAATGAGTGATCTACGTTCTAGATCATTCTGAGGTTGGTATTGATTTTTATGAAGCAATTGCAGCATTGAAATGTGGATGTGTATTATATTAGGAGTCTGAGTTCAGACTGTTCGATGGATACATGGGCTGCGGGTGATGGAAGAGAAGCAGTTGAGATTTGGGATGGGAAACTGACGAGAAGAGTGTAAATGGGGTGTTGAATGACTTTATCTACTTATTTCCTTGTTTCTTATATCGGGGATTGGTGAGCTATGAGTCTATAGCAATCATAAATCAAATTTAGTGAAGTTACTCGTGAAGGAATTTCCTTTTTTTAATAAGTGCTGATAGCTATCAGAGTTGTTATGTATTATATATGTCTCAGCATACAGGGTGCCACATAGCAGGTGTCTCCCCTGGTCTCTCCTCCCCATAATCCTGCTTCCACTCCTGTGCTCTTCAGAGCTGCACTTCTCATCTATGTTTGTACTGTACCATCCCATCCCATCCCTCTTCTAGAGCCCATTCCCATAAGCTCTGCTGCCCAGACTGCCTCCAAGGCTTGCTAGGGATATGTGCAGAGAACAGCTGGTAAGTCTGGCTGACTGCTATAAAAGAGAAGTAGTAGACTGATCTGAGAAGTTCTGTCTGCTAATCTTAACCCAGCTCATTTATGCTATCCAGAATGAGGAACTCTGTGCTTAATTTTTAAAACTTCAAAAGAAGCTTAGGTTTCAAAAAGGGTGGGGTTGGTGGGGGTCTGTGTGTGTGTGTGTGTGTGAGAGAGAGAGAGAGAGAGAGAGAAACTGGGAATTTGGGGGATAGTGGTGGTTTTGATAGAAGAATCAAAGAAGTTTGAGGGAAATCGGGGCACAATTTCCAAAAGGAGCATGTTTCCTCTGCTGAAGTTAGTAAATGTTATCTAGACACATTATTTGGGTTATTCCATTGTCCTCCAAAGAATTATTGTGCCAGGTTTGGAGGCGAAGTATAATCCTTAAAATGTGAAACAAAGGCAGTTTGGTCCTGTGTTGCGTGCATATCTCACTGTCACCCTAACTAGGGAGTTGCTACTGCTGCCCTATAATATGTTCTATTAATTACAGCTGAGAGCGATTGAGATGGTTGTGTGTGTATGTTCCTTTCCCATCAGCCATTGCTCCCTTTTAATTTGCCACGTGTCCTGTCCCACCTCTTCTGTGGTATGTAAACATGTTGCTCACACCATTACGATATTGGCTGGCTGCCTTGCAAGCCTGAGCTCTTGGCATCCAGCATAAATGTGCCTGCATGGCAGCCCATGGAGCTCCCAGGTTGTTCCAGCCTTGTAGTTGTCTGGCCTTGCCAATCGCTGGCTAATGGACACTGAGAGTTACTGCAGTTGACTAGGATGCTTTCATTTCCCTTGTCCCTGAAGGGTTATGGACAGACAAGGCTTTGAATGTGCTTTTTTTCCAACCTTAGCTGAACTTGGAATTTCCCCAGGTTTAAAAAATAGCCCTTGGAATAAATAACTGCAAGCTAAAAGGAAGGATAGGATGTCACTACATGGGAAACTGTGTGCTTATTCCATAGCCTCTCCCTTTTTATTCCATGATTGCTGATGCTCTTCTCTGTTGGGTGTGTCGGGGAGATCACCCAGGGTTCCTTTTGCCGAAACATCTCCTTTTCCCTGCCCCTTCCCTTCCCCTCTCCTGCAGCTGCCTAAGGACTGAGCAACACAAAAGATATCTTGTTTGCTTGTTCCTTGACCACAGCTGACAGCTCTGTTAATGGTGTTTAGAATCTTTAGCTGCTGTTGCTGCTGCAGGAGCTGTGTGGGAAACCATTCAAGGAATCAACCCCCCTCTCCACATTGATGCTATATTTCTGGGCAGGCAGCCCAAGGACTCTCTCTTCCCCCCCACCCCACCCTCCCAGTGACATATACCCCTCAAGCTGCTGTGATCCAGCAATATTTCTTTGGCCCCAGAAGACTTCCCTGTCACTTGTTGATCTGCCAGGGGAGGTCACTACAGGATGGCGTGCGGGTGGGAATACCTTTGTCAACACTACACTTACGTTGTGGCAAGCAAGACTTAATTTATTGTTTAACGGTGGGTTTTTATCAAAAATGCTCTGCGTAGGCCTAACTCTGCTCTCATTGAAGTCAGTGGTAAACTACCATTGCAGTTAGGCTAACACTGAGCCCTCTTGAAAATCCTACTCTTAGCATTAAAATAAAATACTCATGGAGATCTTCACTGCCATATGGCAGAGCTACAGGCTGACCCTCTTGCTTCCTGGGCTGGAAGTTCTGCGGAGGCAGTGAGCTGAACCCTGTGGCAAGTGAGCCCCTTTCATCCCTTCAAAGAGTCTACTCTGGAGGATGTCAGGTTTCATCCTTCCATCATTGGCTAAAATGATGGTAGTAGCCATGTATGAGACAAGGTGTGTCGGGGGGCAATTGTGTAAAGCAGAGGAGGTTTGCAGAGGATTCTGATAGGGATGTGAAGACGCTCTGGGGGAACAGGGCCAAGGTAAAGATCAGCTCATCTTGCGTAATACAAGAGAAGCAGTTTGTAAAACCTGTTTGGTGCTGCAGATCTGCTCAGCATGTGCTCTGCGGTATCTGATTATAGAGGGGTGAATTAAGGATGGAATGGGGCCGTGACACAGAGTTCTCTGTCTGAGCCAGCACCTTATCGTTATTTGAACATGGTCTATATTTATGAAGCTTGAGCGAGAATTACTACTTTGACGAGTGTTTATTGAAAGCTCTGAAGATGAGAGACAGAAATGAATCTTCTCTTACTGCTTTTGTGTCTTCGCTGATAAGCTCCATGCATCATCTGCCAAGAAATTACCAGTCAACTGCAGCGAGCAGAGACTGGCTTTCTGCTGGCGTTGGTGATAGTCTCTGGCTCTTGCACATATACTATTGATATGTTATTCTGGATTTGCTCAAAATCAGGTGATGGGATACGTTTTCTGGTTTGGATCTAGTTTTTCTCTTTGCTGATGAATGGAAATGGCTGCCTGTAAAATGTCAGGTTCCCCGTGTCTTGGATTGTCACCTCTCTTCAATGTATGGCAGTCACACCTAGGATTGAGGCCTCTTCACATTTTCACATCCTTAATGTGTACACTGCTGAAGTACTGTACATAAGGTGTCTCTAGGACTCTTCCCCCTCCCCCACCTCCCCAGGTTGTAGTACCTGTAAACTTTTGCAATAGGTGAAGGAATCTAAATCTGTTTGTTGTGTAAACTTAGAAAATCCTGAAAATGGCAAATCTTTATAGCTGTTTGGCTGGCATTTTTGGGACACTGCCTGCGTGAAGCTGGCGAGAGTAATGCCATGTCAAATGCCAGCTCTGTTGGTGGGTGTGTGACTCAGGCGCAGGGACATGTTTCATTTGTGTGTATGTGTTCGAGAGTGCTTCTGGGGTGGGGGCAGCTGGCATTTCTCTGTGTATGGGACATGCCAGGTGGTCGCTGGAAGAAGTGTGATCAGTAGAACTTTTTTTTTTTTTTTTTTTTTAAGCCTGCACCTCATTTATAAAAGGTCTGCAACACTGTGATCTTTTTATATAATCTTCCATCAAGATGAACTCTGGGGTCTGTTCAAAATGCAGCCTGGCACAGCTGAGCCCTTGTGTCAAAAGTGCACACCTGTGTAAACTTCAAGAGCCATATGTTCCTTCCTGCTGACAGAAAGATCCAAGGATGATGTACTATGCAGAAGACCTAGCGGAAGCCCTAAGGAAAATGCACCCTGTCTCACACTGCATCTGCAAAACTTCAAACACCTTTTCACTTAGCTTCAGTTCAATTGATGGGAGACACCAAGGGAGAAGTTTGTGGTGTTTCCCCCCTCCCTAACCCCCAAGACAGGAAGCAGAGCGGAGTAGAAATCCAGAGGTGTGGAGCTTGGAATTGTCATTTTTTGGAGGAGTGGGCACTAATAGACCCAGCTTCATATGTGTTGATGACTGGTGGTGGGAGGGGGTGCTGTGAGGAAAATTTCACCTGAGGCTCAAGTCTGAACAAAATAGTCTGAACCCTCATGGAGCAGGGTTCTGTTGTAGGCATTCAGGCTTAATCCAAATTGACACCAACTATGCAAAAGTCTCTAGCTGTATTTCTTCCTTCCATGCAGCAAACGCATATATAGAATGCGCAGTAAAAGCTGTACAAGCTGAAATAAGACACTATCATACTAAAGGCAGAGTGTTTGATCTGTTTTTACTGATCTTGATTTTAAATTGATTTAGATTAAATTGGTGCAACGTTCTTATGCAGACAAATCCTGAGACAGGATAGCGGTTGGTCTGGGACATGCTATGGAGGGAGGTCTCCATGGATGTGGCTATCGGCTTTTAGCTATTATGAAGCTGGATTTATAAACTGAAATTAGCAGAATAGTTTGGTATAGTCTGTGCCTTTTATTTTACTTTGAAGTAACATTTCCCTGCTGAGCTGATCTCATTGGCTTATGGCTTTGTCAGCCACTAGTACAGGGGTCGGCAACCTTTCAGAAGTGGTGTGCCCAGTCTTCATTTATTCACTCTAATTTAAGGTTTTGCATGCCATAGGTTTTTAGAAGGTCTCTTTCTATAAGTCTATAATATATAACTAAACTATTGTTGTATGTAAAGTAAATAAGGTTTTGTAAATGTTTAAGAAGCTTCATTTAAAATTAAATTTAAAATGCAGAGCCCCCTGGATCGGTGGCCAGGACCCGGGCAGCGTGTGTGCCACTGAAAATCAGCTCGTGTGCCATAGGTTGCCTACCCCTGCATTAGTACAAGGGCCATCTTCAGGTTGGAGATGGGAATTGGGTTGAGGGGTGATTTGATAAATGACTCTGGGGACATCTTGGCAGCATAATTTGACTATTAACAAGTGGGTTGACTTCTTGTGCTGGTGCAACGAGGCACTATTTTCACACTGCAATCTAGTAGAAATGGCCAGCTGTTCTGACTTCCCCTTTGGCCTGTATTCTTCACTCTGGAAGTGTAGTTGGGCCTTTGTGAGAACTAAAATTGTAGAAACCTTTTTATTAGTTTAATATTTAATCCCAGGTGGCTAAGAAGCTGCATGTACAATTTTTGGAGTCGCTCTCTCTTTTTAATGGCATTTAGTCTGTGAATCTCTAAATTTAAAATTAATGGAGATATCCTATCTCCTAGAACTGGAGGGGACCTTGAAAGGTCATCGAGTCCAGCCCCCTGCCTTCACTAGCAGGACCAAGTACTGATTTTGCCCCAGACCCCTAGGTGGCCCCCTCAAGGATTGAACTCGCAACCCTGGGTTTAGCAGGCTAATGCTCAAACCACTGAGCTATCCCTCCCCCCTAAATGGCCTGTCATCAGCTAGGATGCTCCTCCTTTGAGGTGGCATCCTTCCTTTTTGGTCTAAGTTGGCTCTGGGTGAGTGATCTTCAGAACCTGCTCCATGGCTCCCTCAACTCCCCCTTTCATAAATCAGTTTACTTAAGCCCTTGTGGCTCTTCCATTGTCCTATAACCTGATGGTCTCCTCATCAGAGGGCAAAAGAGGTTTTATCATAGCCATAATCCCCGGGCAGCTGGTGTTGAAAAACCATTTTGTACTCCGCAGGAGGCTAATGTCTTCAGAATTTGGTGAATAACTCTGTTATGGCTACAGCTGTAATAGGTTGTAATTGCAAACAAATACGAGTTGGGTGTGAGACCCCACTTTTGTGTGTGTGATGCACTATTGGTAGGGGTGGCTGTCTGGCCTTATGCTGTGTGTTGCAATGATGTTGAAAAGCACCTTTCCAAGGAAACCTGACTGTCTCATGGACTTAATGCAATTCCTTACTTTCCCCCTCCTAGAGGTGTAGTTCTGCCCTTGCTGTGAAGAGGGAAGATGAAGTATGGTGAGATGCTCTGGGGCTTTGCAATTTGATGTGCTGTACTGCATGTGTGTGTTTATTTTTGAGAGATTCATGAGGGGGACTTTTGCTATCCAATCAGGGCAAATCCTTCCCTTACAGTTCATCAGGAGCAAAGTTTTCTTTCTAACCCATCTGACTCTTCCTCTCATAGACCACATCAAAAATTGTCAGAAGAATGTGAAAGTTGGATGGTTAGGTACACTAATGTCAAAATGATTAAGTTAAGGTTGACCATGTACCCTTACTGCTGGTTCCCTGTCTGTGTGCATTTCCTAGGGGGAGAGGGGTTGGTAGAGAAAAGGTGTACTATACCTGAAGTGATTCAGCAAGGCACTGGAATGCTCTATCCCATGCACCATCTGAGCTCTGCAGGAGACGGCTCCAATCCTGTGGCCTTAGGAGCCATGCGCCTTTCACCTTCCAAAGTATGGCGGGGTTTGTGTGGAAAACTTTGTGCACCCTGAACATGAAGTCCACATCTCCACCAGGCTTTCACCACTACTCGTGGCAATGTTATGCCCAAAGGGTGTGATTCACCATTATGCAAAGGGGCAGTGCCCTGCTTTAAGCCCTTGGCATATCCTTTCCGGCAGTGCAGTGGGCTCCTACAGAACTTCCTTCATTGCTTGGGTCACTAAATGTTTGTTTGCACAGCTAGGTTATTCATCGATGTGTGTGCAATATGACCTTTCTTATCTGTGTACTTATGAACTAAATGAGTGTACAAATTGTTCTGATCATATGCAGCACAGTCAGGGGCTCATAATACTGTCAAATCTCAATCATTTTTCAGCTGCTTGCCCAAGGGCACTTCTCTTCATTGAAGGCTATTTCCCTGCTCCGTTTTAATTTCTAACACCAGCACTTTCTGTGCCACAGCTGTGAAAAAAATTGCTGCAAGATTTTTTTTATAACGGGCCAAGTGTATTTTAAATTTGTTTTTCTACTTTCCATGTACTCAAAAATGGCAGAACTGTATTTGCTCACTGTAGCAGTGCAGACTCGCCCCTGTGGCGCCTCCTGCTTGGTCGTCCATGGGAATTAGATCTTCCGGCATCCTGGAGCGCCCACTGCAGGCCAGTGATCCGCCTTGCCACTGGCCCCATGTCCCTCCCAGGACTCCGGTGTCCGTTTCCCTGGGTGCTGCCCCCTGGCAGTACCCCCACAGTCCCTCCCAGGGGAACCCCCACCCACTATCCCCACCTTGCCTTAGTCTTGGCTACTGCCCGGTCTCCATCTAGCCCCCGTTTCCTGGGGCAGACTGCAGTATCAGCCACTCATCACAGGCAAAGAGGTTCGGACCTGCTGCCTCTGCCTAGTCATGGGCCGCCCCCTGCAACTCAGTACCTAATAGGCCTTACCAGGCCTACAGCCTGGGGCTTTCCTAGGCCAGAGCTCCCTGGCTCCCTTGGCCTTTCCCCAGCCCTGCTCCACTCTAGGCACTTAGTTAAGCTCCCTGCAGCCAGGCTCTTCTCTCTCTGAACGCAGAGAGAGACTCCTTGGGAGTCTGGCTCGCAGCCTCTTATAGGGACCAGCTGGGCCTGATTGTGGCCTGGCCCCAGCTGTTACTGCCTTCCCCAATCAGCCCAGGCTTTCCTTCCCAGCCTCAGCCCTCTCCCAGGGCTGGCTTTAACTCTTTCTGGGCCGGAGCGGGTGACCACCCCGCTACACTCACACTTTTCAGAAAAAGGAAATCACTTCTGAGGAGACCAAGACTGGAAATTTTAAGCCTGATAGTTGAATATTTCAGAAAGTTATGTGTGACTCAAACCAGGGACTTGGCTTAGAGATCTCCGCAACCTTGACCATAGCTGTTGCTAGTGCTCCAGCTATAATAGTTAATATCTGATAAGATGGAATTACTTGGATCACTACTGGAGAGGATCATCACAACAGTGACTTTAGCAGTGAATAACAGTTTGGAATAGAAAACAAAGGAGAATGCTCTATGCAGTTGAAACCTTAGATGGCTTTTCTGGGGACCGAACAGACTCTTCCAGCATTGAAGCATTATCTCAGCTGTTTGATTATGACTTTCCAAAAGCTTGACAGCCTTTTGTGCTATGCTGCCATGTGCCTGATTTAGAGATCTTTTTCCATCTGAAGCTGGGAAATCTTGCGTTGAACACCGTTGTTATTGCAGTTGCCATGTTGGCATCTGTCCTCTGTAGTGTGGCAGTAAACTTAAACATCCTTCATGTGTACCGCTCTCAGAAGGTGAGAAGGGTGGTTGCTGAGATCTGGGTGGGTGGCCAGCTAGCCTTCTCTGTGTATCTCTCAAAATGGACATTTTTATTAGTCCAGGAAAAAAATCTGTGGCAGGCACCAGTCAGAGCCCTGTCTACTAGGTACAGTATGAAAGCAGGCTAAAAAATTGTACCCATTGCGATATAAATAGAGGGAAGCCAACAAGTCCAGAGTTTGGAATTCCATTTGGAATGTGCTTGTGCTGTCTCTATGCAGCATCACATGCTGTATGTGCACTGAATTACTTGCTTTTCACACACCCTTCCAATATACAATGCCATGATTTAAGAACAAAATAAGAGCCCGGACTTGGAATTTCCTGGCTTTCATTGCCATATTATAATGACAGTTTTATTTTTAAATCTAATTTTTGGCCCTTAATTTCCTTCAGTTTAGTCTTTAAAGACTAATTTAAAAAGAGACAATTTGAACACTAGCAGTGGGTCAGACAAAACTGTTTTCCCCATCCATTCCGCTACCTGTACAAGCACCTTCGCTTCAGAAGTTCATTTGAGCTTGGAGCCTGGGGCATGACCTCAAGGCTTGGCAACCCGCAGAGAAAGGGGTCTGAGCTAGGCCTACTGCAGAGCAGCACAGCGAATGTGGCTGCTCCTAGGCTGGCCTAAGAAGCTGCGTCGGTGCATGTTACTTTCCAAAAAATGGTTCTATGCTTTAGTTATTTAAGCTCATTTTTACGAAAGAGTAGAGAGGTTTCTTCTGCCCTTCAGGAATTGAAGTCTGGCTCATTTCTAATCCCAGAATCTCTTTCGCATTGATTAACCCTTACTAGGGAGTTGAGACTAGGGTGACCTGATGTCCTGATTTTACAGGGACAGTCCCGATTTTGGGGTCTTTCTTATATAGGCTCCTATTACTCCCCACCCCCTGTCCTGATTTTTCACATTTGCTCTCTGGTTACCCTAGTTGAGACTCATCTAGGAAGCTTTTATTTTCCCCAGTTTTCCAGCTTGTGAAGTTTGAGATTCTCCTTACTTGTATTCTGCTGTGGTTGGTAGACAACAGGTGGAAAATAATAAAGCTCCTGCCCTTATCTCTAGCTGACAGGACTGAAAGGGAGGGCTTATCTCTCCGCTCCATGTGTCCTAGAGGAAGCAGGACTGAAGCAGTGAATCCCAGCCCATGACAACAGGAAAACCCAGGATTCGGCTCTAAAGAGAGAGTGAGTAAGAGAATAATAACCCCCAAACAATTGGAATCTGTATAAAGTGGCCACGGTGCTATTTGCCATGTGCCGCGGTGGGGACAGTGTCCCAGCCACATTCCCATTGCAAGCACAGGTTCCCAGAGTTTGAGCCCTGTCATGCTGAATCGGCACTTTGGCAGCAGAACCTTGAGGTCAAAAGATGATCTTTCTACAGAGCTTTCTATTTAAATGTCACCTGAGAAGCACACATGGTAGGCTGTAGTTTGGAGTAACACTGTGGAAATGGCTGGGCTCTGGAAGGCTGCCTGGGTGCGTGTACATGGAACACCCAGTTACGAGCTGGCTATGTTTTCTTGTATGGAGGTCATTGGCTCACGTTGCTGTGCCCTTGACAGCTGAATATAATGTTGTATGACAGAGCATGATTCTAATGGTCATCGATGATGCAAGGAGTGTGAGGGGGACAGGTAATTAGTCTCTCATCCCTTCCTACCTGACAGTGCCATGTCGTCCCTGAGTGAATTTCAGCCCTTTCCCAGGAATCGCTGATAATGTGCTTGCAGTCACATTGTAAGAGTGGCTTGAACAGAGAGCTCAGGAAAATGCATTCATAAGCTTTAGGGTTTTTCTCTGACTCGTTCTCCCCTCCACATCCCGCTAAACAAGCTGCGGTTTACTTGGCATTGCTGCAGGGCAGGCTGTGGTTGTGGGACCATTCTAGGAAGGGGCAGATTGTGGTTTCACAGGTGCTTACTAAGTAGCAGAGTGTAGCGTGGAATTTCTCTTGGTGGTGATGAGGGGCTGGGAATGGAAGGGCAGAGTTTACAGTCTGGACAGGTCATGCTCTTAGCCTGAGGATACTAGCTTTGGTTTCACTTGTTTGCAGCTTCTTGAGTCTTCAGGCGATGCAACAAAGAGCTCATGCTTAGTAATGCTTGGGGGCTCTTTAATTACCCCAAAAAAGTCAATTTTTCCTTTATTTCCTTTTTCTTTAAATCATGGGTATCCTCCTCCTCCTTGTGCTGTAGCCCTATTTTCAAACACCAATCCAGGGCCCTTACATCCTCTCAGCTGAACACCATCTGGGATTCTCTTCAGAGCCTGCAAGTGCAACGCCTCATCGGCTGCGGGGGTCTTTGTCCAACAGTGGGAGGTGTACATGAGCCCAGATCCCAAATCTCCCACAGTGCAGAGATATCGCCTCTAGGACAGCCCATCTGGGTGCATGTGTGTGATAAATCTACTTGCTGAACTGATCTGTGTCTTCCTATTTAAGAGTAGCTTAGATAAATGTCTATCAGGGATGGTCTAGACAGTATTTGGTCCTGCCATGAGGGCAGGGGACTGGACTCGATGACCTCTCAAGGTCCCTTCCAGTCCTAGAATCTGTGACTCTATGAATCATTCCCAAACCACAACTCTACAGAGCCCAATCCCATGGGTTTCCTCAAAGGTGGATCATATACAACAGCTTGAGCTGGGAGAGGTGGAGCCAAAATTCTGATGCAGCGTTAGGGTTAACAGCTGAGGACAGGTTTCCTTTATGAACGGTGGGAGGAGGAGAGGGCTGAAGGTATCCTGAATGTAGATTAAGTGATAGAAAAGTCATTGTCTTTATCATCCTCTGTTTCTATTGTTAAGAGTTGGCAGGACCTGAACAGTAGAGGACATAAGGGATTTTCAAAGGAGTCTAAGAAAATTGGGGTCCTAAATCCTATTGAATTTCAGTGGGAGCTGGCCCTATGGGAGTTGGAAACCTCTTTGAAAATGTCAGCTATAGATCTTAATTAAAATGACTCTTAATTATTAGAACAGGGGTGGGCAAACTTTTTGGGCTGAGGGCCACATCTGGGTATGGAAATTCTATGGCAGGCCACGAATGCTCACGAAATTGAGTGTTGGGGTACGGGGAGGGGGGTGAGGACTCTGGGGTGGGGCTGGGGTTGGGGGTGCAGGAGGATGCTCCGGACTGGGACTGAGGGGTTCAGAGGGCAAGAGGGGGATCAGAGCTGGGGCAGGGGATTGGGGCATGGGAGGGGATCAGGGGTGCAGGCTCTGGGGGGCACTTACCTCAAGCAGTTCCCAGAAGCAGCAGCATGTCCCCCCATCCCCGGCTCCTACACAGAGGTGCAGCCAGGCAGCTCTGCGCGCTGCCCCGTCTGCAGGTGCCACCCCTGCAGCTTCCATTGGCCGTGGTTCCCAGCCAGTGGGCGCTGCGGGGGCCGGCGCTTGGGTCAGGAGCAGCGTGTGGAAGCCCCTGGCTGCCCAAATGTGTAGGAGCCGGAGGGAGGATATGCCAGTGCTTCCGGGAGCTGCACGAAGTGGGGCAAGCCCCAGACCCGGCTCCCTGCCAGGAGCTCGAGGGCCAGATTAAAACATCTGGATGGCTGGATGCGGCCCCCTGGCTGCAGTTTGCTCACCCCTGGATTAGAACATAGTGCTGCTTCCTGAGAAATGGAGTTATGCGGGTAGATAAGTGCTTGTTCACTCAGAGTAGGAAAGTCATGGTTTCATCTGCACTGTGATATCAACCAGCGATTTGGGGGCCCAGTTAAAACTTGATTGTCCCCCAATACAGCTGGAGCGTGGCTTGGCTTTCCCATTTACTGTGTCTCTGACCAGTGCCACAAGGTTGGATGTTGTAGGGCTGTAGCATGCTTCTTAAACATGGTTTAAAATGTTGTTCAGTCCCATCTACACTGCAGGACTAGACCCATATGTTATTCACATTGGGGGTAGCTACCACGAGATGTGGTAGGAGGGAAGTAGCTGTTGTGAGTGCACTCTGTATGGGAATATGAGCTTGGAGATGCTTTGCTCATTGGTTCTGGGGTAATGCAGCATGGGTGGGTGCTTTCAGTGTGGCAAGGTGTGACTGGCCAGGGGTCAGTTGCACAGGAGAGGCAGGCACTCCTCTTCTCTCGTTATGCTTCATAGCTCTAGTCTCGGTTGTTCTTCTGCAGGCTGATGTGAAACAAATGACACGTTGCTCTTTACGATGTCTCAAAGTCCAAAGAGATTGTATGTCTGTAGTTCAGCCCTGCCCTTCTCTGCACACCCTGTTGGGTGGCAGATCTGCCAGATGGTCACTAACAGCCCATTGTGGCTCCTTCCTAGTACCAGGTTTTCTAGGATGGATGGTAAAGGATTTGTTACTACTGGGCACGTCTGTATGGGCAGCCTTATGGTCTGAGGCTTTGGCTTATGGGAGCCTCATGTTCTGCTGTTTGCATTTTTTTTTAAACTGATTTCTGAATTGGGAATTAACGAGCGTTAATTAACAGAGTGAATTAACATCTATTCCTACATGCTGCTTCACATTTCTCTCTGTGCTATCAAATCAGTCAGTCCCTCTCATGCTTGTGACACAGGGTAGCATATATCCCTTACCAAAGCCTCTCATAAGCTTTGTAAGTTTTCAGCTGATGGTTAACTGAAGGTTTGTTAGGGTAATAGTTCTATTATCCTAAAAACTATTTTGCTGTCCTCCTATGGCTCTTTCATCCAAGGACATCCGAGAACTTTGCAAATATTAACTACCCGAGCCTCTAAACACTTCTATGAAGTAGGCATTTTCTGTATTTTAAAGATGAGGAAACTGAGGTATGGAGAGACTGTGACTTGCCCAGAATCATACATTGAGTTAGTGGCCAAAGCAGGATAGAGCCCCGGGGTCCTGACTTCTGATCCGCTGCTGTAAAATCTATATAACGGTCTCTCTAGTCATGGCCTGCATGACTTTTCTATTACATGCATCTTGATAAGAGAAAGGAAAATTAAACATAATACAAATCAGATTTATTGAGCGATCAAAGGAAATGAAAAATTGGTGCTGTTGGATACTTTGTGCCTGTTCACGTGAAGATCCCTGGGCTGCTTCCCCAGCAGACAGAAAGTACTGTGACATAGAAACCTAAACAATGAGGGACAAGAAGAGAGAGAAGGATTTTGCATCCTGAATTATCCTAATAGTCTGTCTTGGCAAGCTCTGACAATGTGGACCCCCTTTATTTGTAAGGACACTTGCACAAAGCATTACTTTTTGTTGTGTTTCCTGTAGAGAGTTGAGAGAGATTGAGGGACCTTTTAATACAACTTTGCAATGCTTGGGCTATATGTCCTGGTGCCAGCGTGCCGAGCTAATCCCATACTCCTGCCATCAACCTGTCCCTTTGTGAGCCTGTCTCACTAGCTCACCCATTATTTCATGGTTTCCTGTCACTTTGCTTTTTTTCTGGAGTACCTTTCAGTGCACCCCAGATTGTTCCAGCACGTGTGCTTGGTTTGGGAGGGGTATGTATAACATGTGCGGAGATATCACAGTCATACCAGAAGTTCCAACCTTGGCACTGTCTGTACAACTTACATGGAGAGATTCCAGGCTTTCACAATGATTAAATTGGGATGATGATGGACTTGGTAGAGAAGGAGTCAAGTGGCCTTCTTCCTTCTTTTTTGTCATAAAATGGAATCTGAGGTTGCTCTCAGTAGGAAGGAGGCTGCTCACCGGGTACTACTGATTGAACAGTAGAGTCTGCTGTGCATGTCTGCAGGGTGCTGAGAAGTTCTTCGTTCTGATGGGATTAGACTATGGAATAGTGAACTTGTGATGAACTTCACTCTCACAAATGATATTGACCGTGAGGGGTGGTGGGAGGTTCTGTTTATCTCCAGGCTAGAGTGGTTGCTTGTATAGTGTTTTAATGTTAGTTGTGATGGGGTACCAGCGCCTGGGGCACTCTGTCTCCAGCAGTCTAGGGAGTCTGGAAGCTGCTTCCTGTCTTGTTTTCCCACATGCCAGGAGGTTCCCCCTTCTCCAGCTGTCATTTGTAGGGAAGCCATCTCCTCTCTTGTTCTCTCTCTCGAGTGAATTTTCTGTGCCACTAACCCAGCTGCTCTGATTTTATCATTGTTTTGAATTCCCTCCCCACCCTCCTTAGGAGAGATGGGCATACCAGAGACATGTGGCCGTCATGCTGAATTCTGACAACAGGCTGCTCTGCCCTGTGCCCATGCCATGTGCTGGAAAACTGATGTTGTTTCCGCACTACGGATATGTAAGTGAATTGTTGCCTGTCTTGGCAGTAGCTAGTAAACAAGCCAGGTAACATGTTAGCAAACTAGCCTTAAATGTGTGCCCCCACACAGTCATTCACATCTTTTGTGTCTCTTCTTTTCTCAAGTGCAGTAGGCGCTTACAAAGGTGCTTCGATAGTGCAGACTTCCTGCGGAGTCCAGGCTAGCACACGGTTCACCAGGAAATTGTCTAGCTTTGAAATACTGGCATTTTTGGGTGGAAATGTTGAAAGAACATCCAGTGTCTGTGTAGATGTTTCGCCTGTGGGAAGAATGACATTCCATGGGTGGAATGGTTTCCCATTGTAACAACTGAATTCTTGTAACAGCCCTACCGTTAGCGAGTGCACCTGCCTGTCAGGAGCCCAGGTTCACCTCTTCTTCCTTTTTCATCTCCTGTGTGTGTGGTCCAGGCTTCTGAGGTGATGGCTGCCAAGAAATCTCAACTTTCTCCCTCCAAATGGTTACATAGAACTTATAGCAGCAGATGATTGATTCAACCGAGGTCTTGTTCAGTGTCTTGACAGGACAATTCTCACGGGTTTTTGTACTTCGAGAGAGAGAGGTTTTTCTTTTGGGGAGGAGCACTTGTCTTCACTCTAGCATGAGACCAGGGGTGATCAGTGCTGGAAACCAGGAAAAGGCCTTAAAAAACAGCCCTGCTGGTGGATTGTAGGTAACTAACTATATGAAGTAAGTGATTGTGGTGATGGGAAATGCTATTCAGTTCCACTTGGTGAAGCAAAATTGGAAGCTGTTGCCATTTAAAGCAGAAGCTAAGTAGTGAATTACCCGAGGCTGTTCCCTCCTCTTCTCATATTGAACTCGGTTAACCACAGGCAGTGGAGAAAAAGATTTAAAATATCCAGCAGCCAGATGGTCTGAGACCTGACATAAAAGGCTCTATTCGTGGCTGCATGTTTTTTTGTTTGTTTGTTTGTTTTTTGCTTTAAATATATATCTTGCATACAGTGTTTGGGCCCCTCACTTTGGCCGTTTGATATGATGGAAAAGGGAATATGGTGCTTTGAGACCAGGCGCATAACCACATAACTGGCTGAGCTGAGAGTACAGTGCCTGCAGCTCTCTGACAAGCAATACAACCATGGCCTCCCATTGTTCACAGGCCTTCAGATGTGGAGGGCTGTGTGCTGTACCCACGCTGGAGCATTCTCGGGATCTCTGTATCATGTGACCAGCGCTCAGTAGGAGGAGAGAATTTTTAGTGGGCTTCCAGCGAGGCCAAGAGCCTTTTGTAATGCTCTCTGTGCAGAACGTACTTCTGATAAAAGTGCAGCATCCTGCCAGGCAGCCTGCACTGTGCCCTTTTGCCTCAGCCTGGTTTTGGGTACAGTGATGGAGTGTAGTACCCAGCTGGGTCTTGTGGACTCTGGACACTGGGGTGAGAATATTCAGACTCAGAAACCCTTCCCTGTCCTGTGCTTGTTGGGAGGAATCAGGGGCCAAGTAGGAAAGGGCTAAGAATGTGGGGGGTCATGGGCAGCCAGGCCCAGCTGCTTTACATACCAGGCAGGAAGAAGCAGTAGCGAGAGGTGAGGCTGCCCTAATCTCAGGAGAATCCCGGAGTGGGACCGTTTCTCTTTGTAGCTTGGAGAGAAGGCCATTAATTCAGAACTGTTTATGTTCTTGAAGGGGGAGTCAGGGCCTAGATCATGTCTGGATGAGAGGCTTTCTACAGTGCTGGAAACTGCAT
This sequence comes from Trachemys scripta elegans, assembly GCF_013100865.1. NCBI lineage: Eukaryota > Metazoa > Chordata > Testudines > Emydidae > Trachemys > Trachemys scripta. The sequence continues at coordinate 20,693,493 of NC_048312.1, read as the reverse complement.
ATTTTAAGGTTCACCGTTACAAGTTTTGGAGGAGGCTGTGGAGTTGTGGTCCCTGTCCCCAGGCTCACTCTTGAAATATTTGCGGCTCACCACAGTTGGTGAATATGGACAAGGTGTGTGATGCCTGCATTCCCACTCTCCTGGCTGCGATTTCCACCCACCTGCCGAAAAATCTCATTAAACTGGGTGGAAGAACACACAGATCCTGGCAGTGCTGAGGCATGTGGCCATCTACAGCGAGTGCCCTGAGAGCATAAAGTTCCCGGTCCCACATGCCTACCCAAAGGGCAGGAGGAAGCGATAATCTCCCTCATCAATGGGCACTGTTGGGTTAAGAGCTGCTCAGCGGATAGCTGGCATTTGCAGTGTTAATACTCTCATTTAGCAAGACCCCCTGCTGTACTGACTGCTTTTCCCGGATCCTCAAAGGGGGATCATTCTTGACTAGAGTGTGCTGGGTTGTTATGCCTCTGTTACCCAGCTTTTCCTGGAGAGGTGCCAGGCTGGCATAAAGAGCCCCCTCTGAGAGTGGCTGATAGTCCGTAATCCCTTTAGAGAAGCCTGTGCACCATGAGGCGGCTGTGCTGCAGCTCCTGCTGTTTCTAAATCTTGCTTTTCACCCCATGGCCTCTTCCTGAGTCCCACAGCGAACTCTGCTTCCCAGAAGCTGTTCGGAGAGGGAGTAACGGCTGCTGTTCTCTAGAGTGCTCATCGGTGCTCATCTTCCCCTGCGGGAGGGAACTGCCATGGTTGCAGGCTCATACATTGTGCTAAAACCCAGGTAACTGAGAAACGGCAGCAGCAACAGCACTTTGTGGTTACCTACTGAATGTCCCTTATGTGAGCACTTCAGCTCCTGAGAAGCCCTGTTCCATCCCACAGCCTCTGCTCCTGGGACTTGCCTCTCCTATATGAGGCAGAGCAGCAGTGTGAGATCTCTGTGTAATTGCCCTCTGAAGGGTAAACCCCCTTGGGGAAACTTTGGAGGAAGGGCCTTGCTTTAAGGTCCACTGGCTTGCCTATAATCTGAGTGGGGAGCATTAGATGAAGCAAGCCAGTTGGGAATGGGACCTTGAGACATTAACTAGTGTGTGACTTTGTATACTTAGAGACCATGTCTAGCTAACATTGCAACCTCTGCTTCCTTTGGAAATGGATCACCAGGGTGAGATATGTTTGCATCTCCTCCCCAGCCCAAGCTTCACAATGGATCAGCTGCTGGTCACATGTGGGATGGGACACTCTAACCTCAGTAGAGTGTAGTTTTTCCCATTCATGCTTGAGGGTGCTTCCTAACAAAGGTGCACCAGGAAGGTTTATGGGTCTGCCTGCCTTGAGTTAGTTGGTAGGTAGAAAGGCACCGTAGCTCCACTCAAGTGGATATCACCTTGCACAATGAATTCTGCTTTCACCCTTGTGAACAAAAGAAGCTATTAAGATCCATTAATGAGCCTGGGTCCTCTGTGCAGGCTCTTGTGGGTCCCTTGAATGTTTGTTTCCTGGCTGGTATGTTTGAAGGTATAAAGAAGGGGCAACACTTTGTATTTTCTCCCTTGTGTCTCGTAAAAAAAACAGGATATTCCTGCAAATCCAACTGAGGGCAAAATTACCGTTCAGCACAGCTGGATTTATTGGCCAATGCTGTATTCATTCCACTAACAGAAAATGTATCCTCCGTAAACTAGTGTGATTGCAGAGACACTCCGCCAACACTAGCTTTGGGATGGAGGGGCTGTTCTTACCAGTTGCCTCACCAGTGTCCAACCATAGATGGAGATGGATGGGGTTAGAAATTCACTACCACGAAAATGACAACTCAAACGGTTGTAACTGAATGTACCAAAAAAAAAAAAAAGTCTGAGAACCTTCTCTCCCCCTGTTTGCCATCTGTTTCCCCTCCCACCCTTCCAAGTGATGTTTTTTACTCATTGCATATTTAAGACATGTTATACCCAGTGTCTGCAGTTAGACTGCAAGTCTCTTAAGACAGGGTCCTTAAGTGCTTTTTGAAAATTTTACCCAAGTGACTTTGGAAAATGAGACTTAAGCTCCTGAGTCAGGTAGGCATTTTTGGAAACATTTCCCCCCTTGCTTCTTTCTATGTCAGGAGCCTAAATTTGTTCACCTTCCCAGGACAGGGTGCAATGTCTGTCTGTTTTTCCATGGGTTGTTTTTTGTTTTGTTTTTGGTTGAATAGTTGGTGGTGAGGTGAGAGAGACTTTACTTCTGGGGGAAAGTCTGAGAGGGGTATCTGTGTGGCTTAATTTAACTTTTCTTTTTGTCCAAGATTGCCAATTGCAGTGTATGGTTTTTACAACTGAATGTGTGCCCAGAGTGCTGGATGGGTGCATTTATATGAATTGTAATAAATAGGCATGGTGCTTTACATAGATTATCTCTGGGGCTATGGAAATAATTAATGGCTCTGACCCACTGGAAAGTAGAAAGTATTTAAAGTTAAGCTCTTGGCTTTCTTTGGTTCAGACTAAACCTAACTCTTTGGGGTGGGGCCCGTCTTTTGTTGTGTGTGCATACAGTACCTAGCACAGTGAGGCCTTGACCGGGGCCACTAGGTTCTATCATAGTTTTTAAACAACACACGAGCCCTGCCATCTTCGCCAGTCCTCCAACTCTCATGTGACATGTCAGAATAATAGAAATGTAGGGCTGGAAGGGACCTCCAGAGGTCCTCTGGTCCATCCTCCATCATTGAGGCATGACTGAGTATGCCTAGTCCATCCCTGACAGGTGTTTAAGAAGAGGTTGGACAATCTCCAGTGACCAAGATGCCACAGCCTCACTTGGAAGTCTATTTCAGTGCTTAACTTTCCTTATAGTTAGGAGGTTTTTCCTAATATTTAACCTAAATCTTCCTTGCTGAAGATGAAGCCCGTTACTTCTTGTCCTACCTTCAGTGGACATGGAGAATGATGGATCACCATCCTCTTTATAATGGCCCTTAATATACTTGAAGACTGTTTTATCAGGTCCCCCCTCAGTCTGCTTTTCTCAAGACTAAACATGTCCCCCCCCCTTTTTTTTTTTTAACCTTTCCTCACAGGTCAGATTTTCTAAACTTTTTTATCACTTTTTCGTAGCTCTCATCTGGACTCTCCAATTTGTCCACATCTTTCCTAAAGGGGGGTGCCCAGAACCAGACAGTACTCCTGTGGAGGCCTTACCAGTGCCGAATAACGCAGGACAATTGCCTCCTGTGTCTTCCATACGACGCTCCTGTTAATACACCTCAGCGTGACATTAGCTTTTTTGCAAGACAATATAGCCGTTGCTGTTAAAAATGCTGCTGCAAGTGAAAGTGTAGTATTAATCCCAGGAAATGAAGCTGTACATAGAGGCTGTGCAGGGAACAAGACCCTGTGCTGCTGAACAGTATTGGCTCCCTGCAGCCGAGTGTCAGAACTGCTGTTTCAGGGCTGCATCAAATAGCTTGAAGCTTTAAGGCTTGACCAAGTTTCTGTAAGAGTCCTAGTAAAGCAGGGCCTAAATATAGCATCTTTGCACAAGTGTCCCTTTATTTTTTCCCCTGGCTGTGTTTATTTGCTTCTGATTTTACATTTGTTCTGTTTAAAAGAGGGCAGAGGTTTTCTATGTCCTAGTGGAATACTTCAAAGTGCATCCAACTGCTGTATGAAAGAGGGGTGATTAAAATAAGTAAATAAATATTCTATAATGGGAACAAAGATACAAGGCTCTTGGCCTTTAGAGTTGCCAGCCAGCCACAGCTGTGCTAAGCACAGGAGTGTGATGATGGTTCTTGGTGCGTAGCATGTTATCATCAAGAGGATGAGGTGTATGCATACAGATGGCACTGCATGGGATATCAAAGTGATTTTGTGTCTGGCTGATCATTTCAGGAGCACCTTTTCCACCACACTCCCTTTAAAATGGTCAGCCAGGTCAGAAACCGAGTATAGTAGAAAGTCATGTCAGATTGTTTCTGCATCTTGCAGACTTTGCTGACCCACAGGACTGGGGTCATTTCAGCCCTTTCCCTTTTCCCGGGCTGTGTAGTCAGGGTGCTGGGGCATATGCTTATTTGCAATAGGGTCATGTACGAGGTGAACTCAGTTTGGTAATGTTTTGCCTTGTGTTAGAAATCCAGGCCCCTGTGTATCACTCATGGTCTCTGGCAGTGCTGTGGGAGCCATCCGGTTCCTTGGCTGCCATTTTGGAGTTTTGTCGTTAGTAGCTGCAGTTGCCCTTTTAAGGCTTCTCTTCTTAGCCCCCCGCGGATTTGGGGTTGCTTCTGCCTGCCAAAACTTGGGATTGAATGTTGTCCAGTGCTGAGCAACCAAGAGGTAGCAATGACCAGGATGATGATGAAGCACCTGTCCCAATCGTTTGATCTGTTCACCGCTCTGGCAGTCTGCAGGCTCTTTCCAGCGCCCTCATGGGGTGCCGGAGGGAGTGGGAGGAGGAGCTGCTGATTGGGGACTGAAACAATGGGAGATGGTGTCCAGTTCCTGCCTGCTGGGGAAGCTGCCGTGGGCTGTTTGTTAGCAGCTCAGGTTAGTGGCTGATACAATGGCAGCCTGACAGGAGCTGCTCTAACTCTACCTGTTTATTTTCCTTATTAAACCCACTTGTTCTGGAGCAAAATGTCGCTCATGTCGGATCCCGGCCCTGATTTTCTTAAGTCGGTCATTACTGTGGTGAATAATTGATTTGTTTAGGCTTGAAATTAGAAACAGGCCTTAAGTGCTAATGTCAGATCCCGGTGACTATGGCAGCTTAGTCCTTCTGGATTCTCAGTGTTTGCGCCCAGGGAAGGACTCACGGTCTCCAATGGGAAGAGGGAGTGGGAGGCCAGTGGAAAGGCAGGAAGGAGCTATTTTTAAAACATCAGAGATGTTTCTCTTGACAGTGTTGGGTTTAAAGTATCTGGTCTGGAAGTCAGTGGTGTTTATTGGTTAGATCGTGGGGAATAAGAGCCAGGACTCCTGGGTCCCATTTCCAGCTGTGCCACCTGCTTGCCGTGTGACTTTTGGATAAGTCACGTCTTGCTTCCTGCCTCAGTTTACCCACCCATAAAATGAGCCTAATAATAAAAGTACCTATCAAACAAGGGTTTGAGACTTAATTAACATTTGAAAAGTGCTTTGAGCTCTGCTGGAAAGTATTGTGGTGACCCAGGTTATGGGGAGCAGCTTAAAGCACGGGGACTTGAACCAGGTATTAACAGCGAAGAGCTTTATCATTCATTGTTAGGGCCCTATCAAATTCACGGTCCAGTTTGGTCAATTTAATGGTCATAGGATTTTTAAAACTACATTTCATGATCTCAGATATTTAAATTTGAAGTTTCATGGTGCGGTAATTGTAGGGGTCGAGACCCAAAAAGGAGTTGTGGGCGGGTCGCGATACTTCTACCCTTATTCTACACTGCTGCTTGCAGCGGTGCTGCATTCAGAGCTGGACAGCGGTGACTGCTGGCCTGGGGCCCAGCTCTGAAGGCGGAGCTGCTGTCAGCAGCAGTGCAGAAGTAAGGGTGGCATGGGATGGTATTGCCACCCTTACTTCTGTGCTGCTGCTGGCAGGGCGCTGCCTTCAGAGCTTGGGGCCCGGTCAACAGCCACCGCTCTCCATCCATCCAGCTCCGAAAGCAGTGCAGAAGCAAGGGTGGCAACACTGCGATCCCCCCTGAAATAACTTTGCAACCCTCCTGCAACTCCCTTTCGGGTCAGGACTCCCAATTTGAGAAACGCTGGTCTCCCCCGTGAAATCTGTGTAGCATAGGGTAAAAGCACACAAAAGACCAGATTTCAATGTCAGTGATGTGTTTTTCATGGCCATGAATTTGGTCAGGCCCTATTCATTGTGCCATGAGTATCCACATGTCCCTCCCTGAACTCTCAAAATCTTGTCCAAACAATGCTCTGGGCTCAGTGTGAAACCTGGGGAGGATTTTCTGGGTGCCAATCTGTTCATTGGAAGAGCAGTTCCTGCTCCGGAATGTGGAGGGGCTATTCTCAGGATGTTACAGGGGCTGAAAAAGAGTAAGTGCCAAGTCACAGAGAAGCTCTTGTTATATTCTTCTACAAGCTGGATTGCTGGCTCAGACCTGGGTCAGGAGATGAGAAGAGAAATGGAAGGTTGGGGTGACAGTAATTACAAACTCCCACAACCACCACCCCTGGACCCTCCCTCTGAACAAAAGCCAATGTGACATTATCTAGGGTTACCATACGTCTGGATTTTTCCGGACATGTCCAGCTTTTTGGGCCTCAAATCCCCGTCCGGGAGGAAATCCCAAAAAGCCGGACATGTCCGGGAGAATAAAGAGGGAGGGGCCGTCGGTGTGGGGCCGGGGTCCGGAGCCGCTGGGGCCGGCGGTGCGGGGCCGGGGCCAGCAGTGCTCGGCTGGGGGCCAGCGCGCCAGGGCCTGAGCCGGGCGGGAGCCGCCAGGGCCAGAGCCTCTTGGCCTGGGCCGGCCGGCCGCCAGAGGGAGCCGCTCGGCCCGGGGGGGCCGAACTGGGCTGCACCTCCTCGCGCCCCCCCAGCCCCAGCTTACCTGCTTCAGGCTTCCCACGAATCAAATGTTCGCGGGAAGCAGGGGAGGGGTAGGGGGGCGGAGTGTTCAGGGGAGGGGGCGGAGTTGGAGCGGGGCTGGGGCCCCGTGGAGTGTCCTCTTTTTGGACACTTAAAATGTGGTAACCCTACATTACCCCAGATAATTCATCTCTCTCGCATTCACACAACATGCATAGTCGATCTTGACATTTTTCATGCACCTGGTACCAGGGAATCCTCTAGTAAATCACCATAAGCTTAGGGGAAAAGAAAGGGAGATCTTCCAGACAAGTCAAAAATCACTTGAAAAGTTGTTTCCCTTGTGACTAGCCCTGTATTGTGTTTCTTTGTCTAACAATCCTCAGTGGACTGTAACACAAAGGCTTGCGTGGGGCCCGCAGCAGGGAGAGCAGCTTGCTTGTGTTTTCACAGGTAATTCCCTCTCACACTTTTCTCCCTTCCCCTACCCCACCTGTTGGGCATTTCAGCTTCTGAACTGCAGCTCTTGTAGAGCCAGCCACGTGGAAATCAGCTGTGGTCTGTGTGCTCAGACAGCCAGTCTCTAATCTGAGTATCACCTCTCCTGCTTCGCTGGTCCTAGATCAGCATGCAGTCTATATGCTTGTGGTGCTGAGCACTCACAGCTCGTGTTGAAGTTAGTGGGGAATGTGGGAGCTCAGTATATTTGAAAATGAGACCATGGGCTTTCTACCTGGCCTTTGTGCAGGAATACTGCTTGGAACTAGTGTGTGACTGGCTGACCTGGGGCAGCTTCAGCAACTGCGCCTTTAGTTCTAGCATCCACGCAGGCCGCTTTACTTTGTGGATGCCCTTTTGGAAATCGGACAAAGCTTTATTACTGCATTATTTATGTGGGCTGTTACACCTTGACTCTGCCTGTTGGAGCCTTGTACTTGCCGACCCTGGAAAAGGGGACTCCGCCTCAGCAACACTGCAGAACGGTGTAGTGTGTTCCCTCCTCCAGAGGAAGGCTGTGGGCTGAAGACGCATCCCCTGCCCCTGAAGCTGCTTCTATACAGTATCTAGCTTGGGCTTCTCTGTCAAATGCAGTCTCTCCTCACCAGTGTCATATTGCTTAGTTATTACTTGGCTGCTTCTTGCAAGTGTATCCAGGCTAAAGTGGATTCATTGCCTTCCTTCCCAGAGACCTCTTTCTCAGCAGGAAACCTTGCTAGCCTATCTCCTCCAGAGTTCTGTTGTCACCAGACATGGGCTCCTCTTGGATTGTCCTTATCTCACAGGTATTTGAGCTTAATGGTCTTTTGAAGCCTTCAAAGTGAAACAGTAGCCCCTGGGCAAGCTACAGCTCTTTTTTTTTTTTTTAACTAAAATTTTATTAAGATGATGTTAAAAAAAAATTGAACAGAGTTTGAGCATAGAAGTTTCTGGTTATCAGGGAATAAAATACAGATTATCAAGGGTGCAAAGTTTGGCTTAAGATCAGGTGGCATGAGGAATACATAATCTGCAATATCCCCGATTGGGGGTAAAAGGTTGATGGGTCAAAGTACAGACATTGAGATATGAGAGTATGAAGTTCATAGAGTGATTGTGTTTGGGTGTGGAGTATAATGAGTGGATATGATGATGAGGATGGATTGACCCTCATTTGGTGAGATTTGTTTAGGGAGTTTATGGTTCCAGTTCATATGATCCAACAGAGAAGGTCACTTGGTCCCTTTCTCGTAGTGAGAGAACGATGTTACTCTGGCTCATGCCTCCTGGTACTGTCGGTGGCCGGTGATGTGCTCGATGTAGATGTCCCTGGACCATCGGATGGCATCTGAGACCCTGAGGCGCCGCATGAGACGTGCTTAGCGTCGACCGATCCCGCAGGTCCGCAGCACACGCTCGTTGCAGGGGTCCCAGGTGCCCAGGGCTCCGACAATCAGGGCGTCCATCTGCACCTCATAGCCCTTTGCTCTCAGGGTGTCAGCCAGGGCGACGTACTTTTCCAGCTTACGAGCTCGGGCTTTACAAAATGCTGGAGTCCTGTTCTCAAAGGAGACCGTGACGTCGACGAGGATGATCTTTTTCTGGGCCTTGTCGGTGACGACCACGTCAGGTCGTAGCTGGCTGTTGGTACCAGGGATGGTGCAGTTCACGGAGATCTCCCCTAGGGGTGGCGCGATGGCTTTCACCAGGCGGTTCTGGATGGCGTTGTGGCACAGCTGCCAGGCTCTGGAGTGGGGTTTGCAGCTGCACAGGACGTGGGGCAGGGTCTCGTTGGGGTAGCCGCACTTCCTGCAACGCTTGTCTCAGTTCCCGTGGCAGACGGCTCCATTGAGCAGGACGCAGTTGAGCCGGGCACAGTGGATGAACCGCCAGTCGGCGAAACGGGTGAAGCCGCCCCCGGCGAGGAAGTGGTTGCTGGCGTCCCACTTGCTGGTCAACTCAAAGGCTTTACCCTGGTCCGGTTTACGCTTCAGGGTTTCCACGTACAGCGAGTGGATGGCGGCCTTCAGAGTCCTCTCCATCAAGCCCCTGGCCGTCGGGGTGACGATGGTGGTGTCGTCCGACCTGATCTGCGGCACCCGGACTCCCAGCTCCTGGCGCTCCTCGCACCACTCCCAGCGGCAGCCGATGTGCTTCCCCAGGCGACGCGTGGCGTTGCGAGTGCAGGACCACAGTGAAGTGATGTTGCGCCTGTCCGGTCCGAATTCCCCATCCAGGGAGCCGCTCAGGAAGGTGGGGATGTCTTGGTTCGAGGGGGCTCTGCTGATCCGCTTCTCTATTGCATCACGCAGGGCGTTCGCCACAATGTTCCTCACTGTGGCGTCGGGACATGTCAGCAGACGGAAGGCGTGGGTGATCACCGCCACGTCGCACAGGGACGTGCGGGGGACGTTGGCGCCGCTGTGCCTGTGAGCGATGTAGACCAGCTCGTTGCTGGCTCTCTGGGGAAGGAACACCCACTTCTTCACCAGCTTACGGATGATCTTGTCTGCCTTGTTGAAGGGCACCTTCGCCACGGCGGATCCCCTTAGGGTGAACGAGATACGGGGGATCAGGAAGGTGTTCAGGGCATTTATCTTCTGCCACGGTGCCAGCAGGGAGGCATCAATCTTGGCGGCGTCCTGCAAGATCTCCTGGATGGTGTCCTCGGGTGGCTGCTGGACACGGAACCCTGTTGGCGTGCCCAGGTGCTGGTATGCCTGCCCCTCTGCCAGGGGGGTGACGGGCTCACCCTGGATCTGGAATCCTGTTGTCTGAACCGAGTCCCTTTTGCTGCCGTCAGTGTGCAGAGTTGCGCACTTCTTCGCATTGAAGCGGAGCCCCATCCAGTCAGTAGCTCGGCTGGTGGCATCTAGCATACCTTGGAGGCTCTCTGGGTCGTCCGCGGTCAGGACCAGATCGTCCACGTAGGCCAGAATGCTGAGTTTCTTGCCGTGCAGGTCGAAGCCGGTGGGGCCGCTGGAGATGGCTCAGATGAGCGGTTCCATGGGCAGGTTGAAGATGATGGGGCTAAGGGGGCATCCTTGTTTCACGCTGCGGCGGATGGGGATGGCGTCCGTCTCTCCGTCCGTGGTGCGGATGGTGGTGATGCAGTCCTTGTAGAGGTCCCGGAGGATCTGGATGAAGGTTTCTGGCATCCCAAACTCTCCCAGGGTGGCAAAGATGTGATGGTGGGGTGTGGACCCAAAGGCGTTGGTCAGGTCAAGCCATGCTACTGCACACTGCCTCTTGGATCTCCTGGATGGCCGTCTGAAGGAGGAAGTTGTGCTCATAGCATCCCTCGCAGGACATGGAAACCCTTCTACACTGAGCTGTCGGCGCCCCCGCACACTGACCAGTCTGTGATCCTTGCCGCGAGGCAGCTGGCATACAGCTTGTAGATGGTGGAGCAGAGGGAGATGGGCCTCCAGTTGCCGGGGTTGTCTCGTTCGCCTTTTTTGTGGATGAGCACGGTCATGGACTTTTTCCAGGAGCGGGGAACGCGATGGAATTGCTTGCATTTGTTGAAGATGGCAGCGAGCACCAAGCAGCCGGGATCTTCCTTCTTCAGCAGGGGGTAGCGGATGCCATCTTTTCCAGGGGCGGTGTTTTTGGTCCTCGACAGCCTCGCCTGCACCTCCTGCGGGGAAAAATCTCGCTCCAAGTCCTCCATGAAGTTGATCCGGGGTAGCGGGGAAAGGCACTCTGGGCGTCGCAAGTTGGTCTGGGCCTCGTGATCGAACACATCCTTGAAGTAGGAGTAGAGCCTCTCGGGCTGGATGGCACAGTAGGAGGAGGTCCTGTCGAGGATCTCCCTCCATGGCTTTCGTCCGGTTCATCCTGTATAGTTTCTGAATATGGGATGCAGCCGCCGGATCGTAGCGGCAGCCAACGTCCCCTCTCCTGCCTTCTCTGGCGGTGTTGTTACGGCTCGGCGCAGGGAATCTGCAAGTGGCCCGTGCGGCTTCCTGGGGTTCCCTCTTTCTGGCCGTAATTTCCGCAGACAGTTCTGCAGTCAGTCTGTCCATCAGGGTGTCGAAGTTCTCAAAGTACAGAAATAACCCACTGGCCCAGGCTCAAATTGGGGTGGGGAAAAGGTATTCTTCCAAGCTCTGCCCACGGAGTAAGACCCACACATTCAAAATGCCAAAATGAAATGCTGTTCTCTGTAGCTTGTGCAGATATTCAAAATATGATCATGCAGCTCTCTGGCCTCCTTGGGCTTGGCTGTCTCTTAGGCTCAGATAAATCCATGGGCTGTGAGCTCCTCAAGATTGTTTTCCCCCCCCCCCATGGTGTGGCCCCAATGCCCTGCTGGAGTCCTGGGGCTCAGCTCCTTCCTAGACTGAGTTGATCTTCATAATATGATCCTCCCTCTCTCTCTTTTTTTTTTTTAACATGCTTTGAGCAGCAAAGGAATAGTTAACCATGTTGACATTTAAAGTGCCCTCATTGGCATATGAGTGAACGCCCATTGGAATGAATGGGGCAGTTCACACTTCAGAGCTGTTTTTTCATGGTCTTTAGACTTGTCTACATATAGAGCATGGCAGGGGCAAAGCTGCACTGAGGCCTGGTCTATATTACAGAGTTAGGTCAACATAAGCTGCCTTGCGTCATCCTAACTGAGGAAGTATCTATAAAAGTCAATATTGATGTAGTTAGGTTGATATGATGTCATTATAGACACTGTGTTGCTTACGTCGACTTACTGGCTTTCAGAAGCCGTCCCACAATGCCCCGCACTGACAGTACAATCAGTACAAGTGCTGCTGATGAGGATGCACACCACAGACACAAGGAGCAAAGTGTAGACCGACACGCACAAGCAATGTAATTACTGCAGTGGCTGTAGGCTAATGTAATTTAGGTCGACTTAATTTTGTAGTGTAGGTGTGCCCTGATGCAGCTGTGCCATTGTAGCGCTTAGTGAAGACACTACCTATGCCAATGGGAGAGATTTTTCCCATCGGTTTAGGTACTCCACCTCCCCAAAAGGTGGTAACTATGTCAGTGGGAGAAGCCTTCTTGTTGACATCACACTGTCTACACTGGGGGTTGGGTCAGTATAACTGTGTCACTCGGAGGTGTGGATTTTTCACACCCGAGGGACATAGTTATACCAACGTAAGTCTGTAGTGTAGACCAAGCCTCAGGCAGACATGGCTATATTGGTTATACTAAGGTCATATTTTCAAGGCTTTCTTCATAGCTGTAACAACTTGAGACTTATCCCTGGTCTAACATTACAGAATTACTTTCGTGTAACTACATCACTTGAGTGTGAATAATCCACACCTCTGAGCGACGTAGTTGTACTGTCCTAAGCACCAGTGTAGACAGCTACCGCTTCTTGCAGAGGAGGATTAACTAAACTGATGGGAGAAGCGTTTTAAGTGTAGACCTGCCCTTACTTTGTTAATGAAAAACAGATTCTGGAGAACAAGAAGGAAGCCACTACATACTGGCTAAGAACAAACCTTGGAGTGGCCCCAACTATGTTATAACAGTCTCCTCTTACCTTGGTGCAAAGCAAAAAACAAACAAACATTGTTAACCCTGGTAGGAAGCCATGTCCTACCGTAGACATCTTCCAGCTTTAAAAAATGTGTTTCATAGACTCGTAGGGCTGGAAGGGACCTTGAGAAGTCATCTAGTCCAGTCTGCCTGTTTCTGCCTTTGTTATAACACATTCAGTTTCTCCTTCCCTCTCCACCATGTTTGGCTCACAACTGTGCTCAAAAAGAGTTATTATTGTGGTGTAGACGGACAGGGCCTACCTATCTGTCCAGTGACACATTAGAGTTAGTGCTGGCTGCTTGTTCTAGGGAGAGGTGATGAATCAGTGATTTTGTTTGTTTATTTTATTTATTTGTTAGTCTACATACAAATAAGATCTCAGTGTATAGATGTACAGCCTGAACAGGAATAGTGTGCAACTTTATTGGCCTTTTGGCCTTTTAATTTAGCCACATTGACTAGAAAAATACCAGCAGAGCAAAGGTGATCCTGATGGGGAATGGAGATTGAAGGTCTGGAAACAAGCTAGTTTTCTTATCAGTCATGTTGATGTTGTTATTGAATAAAATGTACGTCCCCCCCGCTGTTGCGGGAGGGACCTTCCTTCCCGACTCTCAGACCCATGCGTTCCTTTAGAACAAACCTGTGTTCGTATAGACACTTTCCCCCTTGCATGGCAGGAATTTCTCGCCGTTTCCAGTTAACTGCAGCCCTGCTCCTGCATGGTGGTGGCTTTTATTTATTTATTTTTTTAAAATAACCTCTGCTGTGGCACTTGTTCTATTTTCTATTCATTTTTTAATCCCTCCGGTCTCTCCAGCAGCTGACACTGCAGTATTTTGTTTGAAGTTAGGAGGAGACGTGAAGCTCTCTGTGAAAGGGCTGCTGGGAACACAGTAGGGAGCAGCGTGCTGGTTATTGTTTGGTCTGTTCATCTGCTCGTCCTGCCAAAGAATATATCCTCACCAGCTATGAGACTCTCAGCAGCTCCAAAGTGGGGGGCCAGTACATGCCGTTTTCTCTAGGCTTTGAGTTACTGGATTTTTTGAAACCAGGCACTTTCTTGCAGAAAGGAAACTAAAACTATCTCCGTTCCTCATGCAGCTGCTGCTGTTCTGAAATGGGCTGGCTTGTTTTTGTCTCTCTTGTAATAATAACCGCATGTTAGTTTTTGTCCTGTCTCTAGTGAAACTGATGCAGCTCACCCACTGTGGTCCTGCTCCTACTCCCATTGAAGTCAGTGATAAAACTCCCATTGGCTTCCAGGGTGCGCAGTTGTGAGTGTGTTTGTGCATGTGTGTCTGTCTACCCATGCATGTATCATTGCAGTCAAATTGGCTTTCCATTCTTGATGACCAGGTTGCAGGCGTCCAGTGCCTTAAAACTTACATTAAGCTCCTAGACTTACAACAAATGACGGCAAGTTGCCCTGATTACACAATCCTGAGCAAGAAATGGGAAAGGGAACTAGACAGGAGTCCAGCTCCTGACGCTTACTCTGCTGAGAGCATCTGAAATGCATACTGCCAGTACAAGTTGAACATGGAAATGTCTCCAGTCTAACCATGAAGGATGCCAGGAATGTAGAATAGCTGGGGAGGATTCCAAAGGCATGGGCCTTGATGGAAAAGGCCCTGCCTCCTGCACTCTCCAGATTATGGTCAAATGGGAAAGGTTAACATTGACTTTAAAGGGCTTTGGAGCAGACCTGTGTAACTAGAGGGTGAGTGGTTTCAGTGCAAGAAAGCGATTTCTTTAAACGATCAGGACTCTCATTGTGAAGTGATGTAGGGGGAAACTGAGGAAGGAAGAAAATGGGCAGAAACTGCATGAAGCTGGGACATAACCTGCACTTGAGTCAGGAGTGGACACAGGCGTAGCCCCTAACACACTGTGCAGCTTTGTGCTGGGTGGGCAGTGCCCACCTCTGAGAGGTAGCTGAAGGAGTCTCTCTCTCCCCATTGGCTGTATTTGTATAGCTTGCCATGCTAACAAATTGAAATGAATAGAGCAGCACGCACTCACTCAGGTAGGCTTAATCTGAGCTTTGTATGCTGATCTGAAAATGTTGTCGCTCACTAGCTAGCAAACAGGCAGCCCATGGAGTGTGGGCATCACCAGCCGTCTCTGTGACTGCGTTCTGCAACATCTAGGCCTGGCTTTTCAAGGTTATCTCCAAACAAAGAGCATTGCAGCAGTACTACAAATGTGCGGATCACTGTGGTGACTTTGCATATCCAGAAGAAAAGACCACAGCTTCCAAATATTCAGGAGATGATGCAGATCCAGTTACGACCACTACCAAGAGCTGGGCTCCCAGGTTCAGCTAATGGAGACTAATGATTGGCCTCCCTCATGTGACTCCAGTTATGTGAGGCTGATTTAGCTGTGGGACGTGTTTAGGGAAGTCAAGGGACACTGCATCTTTGTCACCATTCCTCTCCCTTGTGGAGCTCCACAAGGATTAATTCTCTGGTCCTATGCAACATTTACATCCAAGTACAAGGTGAACTGTTGAGACTTCACATGCTCCACCACCATTAATCTGAAGATGTGCGAGCCTTTTCTCTCCTTCACAACACACACTACTGTTGCCAAGCTAACTCAGGGCTTGGCCAAAGTTAGCTTGCTGATTTAAAGTCACGATTGAAATTCTGCTCACCATGCCCTGAGGGTATTACTGTTGTTTGGCAGCATCAAGAGAAGTACTGTCTTGGGGATGGGCTTAAAGTATATGTGCTCAGAGGCCCTCATGTACCATAACTGTGCATAGGGAACTGCTGCTTGGCATCATTGTACAGTGGAGCTGCTTTTAGCCCTGCCTTGTTCAACTCTGGGTATAGAAGTAACTCAATGTAAGGGTTTCAGTCAGGCTGCACCAGTAACATTGCATGCTCCATACACAATATCGTTCCCACCCAGCTGAGAAGGACCATCTAAGCACCCTTGTCTTCCTCTACCTTAAACCTTTCTTCATTGCACACGCCCTACTGCACAGCAAAATGAGAACACTGTGCTTGCCCCAGGCCCCTAGGGAGGTTGAAAGCAAAATAACATTTCCTTATTATATGTAATGGGGGGAGAGGATTTGAAGCCACAAGCTGGCTTGAAGCTGATGTTCATTCCCTCAGCCTCTCTGCTTTCATGCTCCTCTGATACTAAAGAATAGATTTGCAAACTAATAGGATTTTTGCTGCTAAATGAACTTGTTTTTGTGTGTGAGTGGAGCTTGCTAAACAGCTTCTTTACATGCTAATACACTTGCCCTATCTATGGAAGAGATACAGCGCCCTAGGAGCAGAATCTCCTCTGAATCTGTTTAGCATCTCTGCTTTTTCTTCATCCAGCTGAGCAGAATAAAGCCACTGGGATTTGACATGGCAAACACACATCCCCTTTCCCTGTGATATTCGATCTTGGCTATCGGGAGAGATTGGCTGGCAGTGTGTGTGTTGTGTGTGAATCTGAGTTGGGGTAGGGGCACAGAGGCTGAGTCTACATTTAAAATGTTAAAGCGGCAGCACTTCAGGGTAGACACTCCCTACTGCAATGGGAGCGGTTCTTCCGTCACCCTAGCACTGTCTACACTGGGGGTTAGGTCAGCACAGGGTGGGGATTTTTCATACCCCTGAGTGGCATAGCTGGGTTGACCTACCTTTCCAGTGTAGACCAGCCTTGAATACCATCGGCCCCTTCCTTCTGCACTTAGGGGAGCAATGCTAGGGAAACAAACAAAATGCTTAATGTTACTCCTGAAAGTGCTTAGTGACTCTCCCTAGCACCTTGCACAGCTGCATTCACAGAATATGGGTTGGCCTCCACATCTGGTTATTCTTGTGGAAGCTGAGTGCTGAGTTTGAATCCCACACCAGACCGCAAGCAGCTTGCATCGTGGGAAAATGGTGCAATGGTGTATTATAGTTTTGGTTTTGGTGTCTGTTTATTGCCAGACCAAAAATCTAAAGATGGAGTTAAGGTTGAGAGTACAGACTGGTAACTTTAGGGTAAAAAATTTTTACCGGGATGTTATCCCAAAACCAAGTGTTATAACCCAGGAAATTCATAGTTATGGTTAAACTTGAAATAAATCCAACTATATTAAGGTATGGAAGGGCACAATCAAGTTCTCAAGGAACCTTAACTGTCTTGTAGTGACACCATGCATTAACTGTTCAAGTATGATGGACATGTTTTAGTCATTTGTGGTTCCAGATGAGATGAAGCTGATTTTTAAAGACCTATTATTTATTTTCATATTTTCCCCTTGAGTAAGACAAGTGAGGAGGACAAGGGTAACAATAAGAGAATGCAATTACCTAGCTTTATTATAATAATCCCTTACAGATCATATTCAGTACCTAAATGTAGGTAGGGTGTGTGTGTGTGTGTGTGTGTGTGTGTGTAACTGAGAAGAGGTGAGTGAAGGAAGTTAGAGGGCATGAAGAGAGCAGGAGAGATTGGAAGAAGAGAAGGACCAGGATATAGGTAGGCTGATGGCTGGCACAGAGAAGGGAGAGAGAACAAGGTAGAGAGACAGGTCAGAGGGATGAAGGTGGATGCTGTGGGGAGGCAACACAGGCTCATCAGCTCAGTTGGAAAGCAGACAGAATGAGCTGAGTGTCAATTAAGCCACTTTGTGGTGATGGAGGCCAGAGTCCTGGGGTTTGTGGAGTGAATTGAGTAGCAATAAGTGCTTTTGTAGTCCACTCAGTAGCCCTCAAGGCATGTCACCAGTACATGGAAGGGAGGGAGGCAGGCAGGCCTTCTTCTCACCCCGAGAGTCCTGGAGGTAATCGGAGGGGACGTGAATGAGGTGGCATTGACAGCTACTACTGGATGCTGTGAAGGCTCATCTCCATGCCTGCCGCTGCTCTTCCGAGTGGGCAGGAGCCTATGCTAGCAGGGCCGGCTCCAGGGTTTTGGCCGCCCCAAGCAGCTAAAACAAAAAACAAAAAAAAACAAACAAACAAAAAAAAGAAGCCGCGGCCGCGATCGCGATCTGCGGCGGCAATTCGGCGGGAGGTCCTTCACTCCGAACCGGAGTGAGGGACCGTCCGCCGAATTGCCGCCGAATACCTGGACCTGCCGCCCCTTTCCCGAGCGGCCGCCCCAAGCACCTGCTTGAGAAGCTGGTACCTGGAGCCGGCCCTGATGCTAGACTGCCCCTTGTATCGGGGAGGAGAGACCCCAATGGTGATTTGGTTGGATTGATTGGGGACCTCCTGGGACCTGTTGTCTCTTGACAGACTGGTGAGTATCTGGTGGGAAGGGGAGGCGGGCAGATCCCGCTGCTCACCTCCCCTCTCCCTGGCTGCTGTACCTTTCAGGTATAGAGAGCGGAGCGAGACAAACACTTCCAGCCTGTGACTGGAAATGGATTGAGTCTCAGTGGGGTTTAACAGTGGAACATGCGCTGCCATGTCAGATCCCCTTGCTCCGGGAGACACCCACTCCACTGCCTGACTGTGTGAAGGGAGCCCTCCCCTATCCGAGATGCTGGGCAAGAAACCTGGCTTTCTCACCTGGGCACAGCTGCTGCCGCCTTTTGTCACTTCCAGTAACAGCATCCAGAGCCGTATCTGAAAAGTATCTGTGCTGCTGGCTTTAGCCTCTACGCTCAACACTCTTTCCACTCTTGTGGATAGGACTTCAAAGCTTCACAGTCTGCGCCACATTGTGCCAACCTGGGTTCTGCGGGATCTGAATAACCTAGTTTCCCTAGCAACAACAGTCCTTTTAATCACGGGGGAAAGGACAAATCTGCTTCAATTATCAGTACCAGGCCTTCTCTAGTGGTCTCTGAGTACAGGAACATGCTGCTTCTGTTGGTGGGAGTAATCTCACATGGGGAGTAAAAGCAGAAAGCTCCTCCTGCCCTGGGATAGTGGAAAACTCTGCAAATGAGTTTGTACCCAGTGCCCAGAACAAACAGTAGAGAGGAGAGGTAGGATAGTAATAATAACTAGAATAGCTAGGAATATTTTTGTGCTTGTATAGTGCATTCCATTTGCAGATCTCAGAGTACTCTGTGAATGCTAATGGATTCAAACTCCTACAAGGAAGGGAGAGAGGGCAGTATTATACCCATTTTACAGTGGGAAAGCTAAAATACAGAGTGGTTAAATGAATTGTTCAAGGTGACCCAGGAAGCCTGGGGTAGAGCTGAGACTAGAACTTGGCTCTCCTGAGTCCCAGTTCTGTTCCTTCTTTTTCATTTGGGTAAAGAGAGAGAGCAGTGTGGGACAGAGGGAGTTCTGGAGCTCAGAGGTGGGGAGACCGTTCCCTAGAGTGCAGGGTAGAGAGAGTACAGTGATTCAATCTAAAATAAATTAGCAGAGAGGCTCATGCCAAAAGATTTCAGAGTCAGGTCCCTCCGTAAGCAGTGATGGAGTAGACAGTAAATTATCCAGTGTGGCCATGGGGAATGAAAGAAATATTCCTGCCTCCAGCTCTGCGTAGCAGCACAATCTCACCTCTGCATGTGCATGTGTGTGAGAGAAAGCAGTCTGATTGTGAGTGGCTTGAAGAAACTTTTGAGGGAGAAAGTGCTTTTGCCTAATCAAAGGCAGGAAGATGGGATTAGAGCCCTGTACAGAGGCTGATATTCTGTTTGGATAATGCCAGTCTGAAACGCTAAATAACAATATTTTGCAAACTTGTCAGGCTAGAAAACTGTACAAGGGCCACATGAAAAAAAGATAACTTCATTAGAGGCCTTTAGATACCATGGTGATAGATGCTACAGTAAAAGCTTTTTTAACCGGCATGCTGGGGAACCAGGGGGGACACATTAAAAATGCCAGTTAACTCAGAGGGAGGGGTTTGGAGTACGGGGCAGGGGCTGCGGGGAACGGGCTCTGGGAGGGAGTTTGGGTCCGGGAGGGGGTTTAGGATGCTGGATGGGGGGGACGCTCACCTCCAGCGGTTACCTGTCCCTGCTGCTCCTGGCGGAGGCGCGGCCAGGCGGCTCTGCAAGCAGGCACGCTGCCTCCGTCTGCAGACGCTGGCCCCCACAGCTCCCATTGGCCGTGATTCCCGGCCAATGGACTGGGAGCCACAGAGTCAGTGCTTGGGGAGGATGGGACAGAAGCAGTGTGTCTGCAGAGCCGCCTGGCCGCGCCTCCGCCAGCAACAGCAAGGACGGGGAGCTGCTTGTGGGAAGCTGCCGGAGGTGAGTGCCTCCCCCCCCCCCCCTCTGGCACCCTGAACTTCTCAAGCCCCCTCCCAGACCCAAACTCACTCCCAGAGTGCTCCCCGCAGCCCCTCCCACGCTCCAGCCCTGCACACTATAAACCGGACTTTCAGTGCAGATCAGAAATGCCGGTTTATAGAGCTTGTCGGTTGGTGAAGTACCGGATAAAAGAGACTTCAACTCCCACTGACTTTCCTGATTAGGGTAACCAGATGTCCCAATTTTATAGGGACAGTCCCAATATTTGGGGCTTTGGCTTACATAGGCACCTATTACCCTCTGCCCCGTCCCAATTTTTCACACTTGTATGTTGGATCAGGAATAGGGTGACCAAACAGCAATTCCCTCCCTGGCAGTCATTGTCCAGACCAACTCCACTGGGTCATATGCTTGGGCACCAGGGGACTCTGGAAGGCCTCTATGCAAAGGCCCTTTCTAAAGAACATGTATTTGCTTTTACTTTTCATTCCTGTGGTCCTTGCACTGTCTAGCAAACTCCAGGAACTTGGGGAACTCAGGGTGGCACCACAAGGGTGTTGGTGGCTCAAGGCTCTTGAGGCTTTATTAAACTAACTTTTGTCATGGGCCTGTGAAGACCTAAGAGGCCCAGGCCTCAGACACTGCAGTTATTTAACTGGCTGGTGCTTGGTACAGTACAGAGGTTCACTTCTACAGTTGATTTGTTGGGTTTTAAGTGTATCATTTGTATAAATCCCCCAGACCCACTTCCCCTACCCCAAACAAGCCCCTCAGTTCTAAAGGTTTATTCTGTGTCTCACACAAAGTGTGCATCCTTTGCTGGAGTGAGTCACACTTTTTTGGAGGTGTAAGGTTGCCACCTGTCCAGGTTTTCCCAGGATTGTCCTTTTTTTGAGGTAGCTGTCCTGGGAAATTTGGATGGGTGCTTAGGGGTGTAGTTTTATGGGCTCAGGATCATCCCAGATGCCCTGTGAGATATATATGTATTGGTACCTCAGAGGTGATGAGCCTGTGGAGGTGTCTCTGAGGGAGGAAAGTGGTTTGTAAAATGTTACGCTTACACATCACCATGGTCAGGGGTTGCAGGGGATTGCTGGGTATATTTGGTAGCTGCTTGTCCTCATTACATTGGCAGAGCCTAAATAGTTTTGTGGAAAAGAGTCCAACTTAGTCCTATTTGTATTTCAGCCTGTATTTAATGCACAGTCTTAAGTTGGGCTCCTCATACTCCCAAAACAGAAGGACCTGTCTTCTGTGCGGTATCTAAAGCTAGAGTTATTCACTTCTAGGCTACACCAGAGATGTTGGGCAAGGTGTTCAGTATGTAGCCTTCACACTCCACTTATAGCAGCTTTCTGTTCTCCTCCAGCACAGGATGCAAAGAACAGTTCTCCCATCTGCCTTTTCTGCAGAGGTTCACTCGCTTTTCACCAAATGATGGTTAAGTTGACACACTCTCCCCATGCTTGATGAATGAATCAGGAATCTAAGGAGGAGGGACATCCACCAAGGGGTCTTTTGCGGTTGTTTGTTTTTAGCAGCATGGCTGTTCGCTTTGCTCGTAAGATCTTTCTTTCCTAGTCTTCCTGTTGCTGAGAGGTCTGGAGAAACCCTGGATTTCCATCCTAGTGTATGTCAGTTTATGAAGTCTGTATCATTGCTAACGTTCGTGGAGGCCTCATCTATATTGATTGTGTTAAATGGACGGGGTTCATTGCCCTGACCCATCATGCTCATCTTATGAAAATGAGGCACTGAGAGATATAATCATGGATTGGCAACTCATGGAGGGCACCCCACAAGAACCTTGCTAGGAATTCTTTAACATTTTAAAGAAAGTTTATGCATTAAGCACAAATGCATTAATATTTAACATTATTCAATAAGGGCAAAACCCAGGGATTGAACTGTCATTAAGTAAAGAATAATTTATGTTAGGTATCAGAAAAGGCTTTATTTCCCACAGTTAATAATGAGTGGAATAGGGTGTCCGCTTAACAAGCGGGAGTTTGTTACAGCTCCATCCCAGGCTTAAGTGTATTGTATCTCTCTATCAATAATTGTGGATTTGCTGAATACTGACAAGACATATGTCCTTGTTGGGAGCAGGGAGTGGACTCGGCCTATGCTTATCTCCTTCACAGTTCTGTTTTTAAGCTAAGCTTTTTTTTCTACAGATGCTTCGTTCAGTGGAACGCCACCTAGTTATGCCTATGATGCAGACCGTGCCGAAGAACAGCGGCGACACCATGACATGATGCCCTACATTGATGACTCTCCATCCTCCTCACCCCATCTCAGTTCCAAGAGTCGGGGCAGCCGAGATACTCTCTCCTCAGGGTCTTTGGAGTCCACAAAATCAGTGAGTCCTTTTTAGTCTCTTTGAGCATGGAATCAGGTGTGTGTGTGTGTGACTAGCATGGGAAAGAGGACTGATTGACATGTGATAGTGGTACCTGCTAGGAATGGAGCATTTAAGGTAAAAGTGGCTTTCAAGTGTTCATCCCATGTTTCGTGGCTGTGTAACAGGTGTACAAATTTAAGGCCAATTGTTCAGCCTCACTCCTGTGAGTCAGTAACCCTGTTGAATCAATGAGATTACTCAGTGAATAAGGGCTGCAGAATCAAGCTCTAAATACCAGCTGATGCTTTTAGAGAAGATCTTGGACCAAACACTGTAAAAAGACATGCTGAGGGGGTACATGGTAATTATGATTTGTGACCAAAAAAAATTGGGGGAGGGAGGAACAGGAGGGGGTTGGATGGGAGTGAAGTATGCTCAGGTAACTCTCAGACTTTGACAGGTAAAGTCAAGTTTTGAAGCTTGGAGGACAACAGGGATTAAAATTGCCATGCGATTAAACTCTGAAGTGTGGTGACGGTGCATATGAAATAGATGCTTCTTGATTAAAAAATGTACTGTGTGCACTCAGTAGCTGCTCATGTGACCACCTGCAATAGACCTTAGAGCTGACTGGATCCATTGTGCCAATGTGTAAACACTTCCAGGAGGGAGATTTTTTTAACCTTAAAAGAATTAATAATCCCCCCTCCCCCTCCCAATAACTAAATGGGTAATTAACTCAAGTTCAGTCAAATTTAACTGTTAGCTCAATGTGACTCACTAGAAATGAAATGCAGCTGCAGACAGCGAGGGTTTTCTTCCAAATGTAATGTTTATAATCAGAAATCAAAATGGGTTATTGACTTGGGCAAAGAGGAGTAATGGAAAATTCCCCAGCCTGGAGTTCCACCCTGTCCTGTGACTCTGGGTGCAGAGCTCGACTTTCCAAAAGGCGTTCCCACCCTCCACCCCCTACCTCAAAGCTGCCAATTTGCAATCCTTCCCCAAGCACCTGTTCAGGAGGATAGGTAAAGCTGAGCTGAGCGTAGCCCGTCCGGCCCCTGTTGCACTCGCTGTCGCTACAGCATTATCCATCAGGAATGGTGCTTCTATTCATACTTGAGTTCTTGGTTCTCTTTATTACAGAAATTAAATATGAGGGGGAAAGATAGCAAAAATGGAACTAGAAGGATGTGAGGGGCTGTGACAGACAATCCCAGCACGGGCAGTCCTGGGACAGCCCTGCAGTATCCGGCTGGAGCATCTGGGTCATTTCATTCTGATGGGAAGAGTGCTAACATGCCTCAGTGGTAGAGTTCCTTTACTTCCTGGAGTGACCACTTGCTGCAGGCGCCGACGTCAAAGTGGCTTGTTATAGAGTATGGGGAAATCTGCTTGTGCCTGTTGCTTCATAGATGAGTGGATGGCTGTGCTCATTAGGGTTCGTTCCTGTCCAGCGCAGTAAAACTGCTACGAGAGGGGCACCAGCACTACCTCAGATTCCTGACCCTGAGCTGCAATTAAAGCTCCTTAAAGTGACCCTGATTACACTGTAAGTAATCTTCAGATATTGGTGCCAGCACACGTGAGGAAGTGTCAGCCACAGGGATTACGAGGTTAATTTCAACCCTGTTACAATATTTTACAGCCGCATTAATTCCCTTGTTACTGCAAGTTGCAAAGCCACTTGTCATCGTGGTTGCGCTTGCAGCTGCTTTGGAAAAGGTGTCACTGTAACAAAGGATAACGTGCCCACGGTGGTGCACTGAGGCAAGCGCACAAAACCTATTTGACCAGAAGCCTGTAAAGCTGTCACATGCACCTCCTGGATTTCCTTTCCCACAGTCGCTGAAAACCAGAAGATCGTGTGTAAATAGGAGCTTTCTCCTCTATAAGTTGCTTTGTTCTTCTGCCTGATTCAGTCAGTGGTGTCTAGGGGGACTTTTCCAAATTCTCCAGTCCCCCCAGTTTCTCTCACTGGTTCTCAGTCCTATCCGCCTTGTCCAGCCACTAACAGCCTCCCCTACCCATCCCCCACTCCCAGTCTCCTTGCCCAGTCCGTCACAATCTCCCCCAGCTTTCAGTCCTAATCTTCTTGCCTACCAGGTTCCAGACACCCCCCGTCCCCCAATTCTCAGTCTATTTACCCATCCAGTTCCGTCTCCACTCTCCCCCAGTTTCCAGTCACAGGTGGGTTTTTTTTCTCCCTCCAGTGGCAGTGTCCTCTAGCTCCTTGGCCCAATCTATTCCTTTCCATATGCCCAGCCTCATGATCTGTCTCATCTATATTCAAGTCAGGTGGCTTCCTCCTCCATGCTGCCTGAGAGAGCGCAGAAGAGACAGACGCTCTGTTCTCAGTCCCAGTGCCCAGCCCCACCCTAGCCCAGAGCAACTGTGAGGAAATGGACCGTGCATGCACAGTTCTGTCACATGTAGGAGCTATGGGGACTGGAAATGGAGCATGCTTAGTTTCTGCGAGGAGATGGTGCACACACTGTTTGGCCTGCAGTAGCGGCGTGAGGAATTAGAGCGTGTTCTTTGTGTATGGAATCTTTGGAGATTTTTGCTGCTAAACTCTAAGAAATCTCTACTGGCAGGTGCGAACTGAGATTTTTTTTCAAAGGCCACATTTGGGTGGATTTTGACAGAAACAGCACAAGGCACGTCCCTGACACAAAGGCCATCTCCCCGGCCAAATTTCAAGTCCCTGCTCCTGAACATTGGAGTACCCGAGCAGCTTCTCAAAAGAAAAGGTTACCAGAATCTTCTTTTTTTTTTTTTTTTTTTTTTTAAAAATTGCAAAGCAATGTAGATTTTTTTTTTTTTTTTCTAGCCTCATTCTTGGAAACTGCTGAATCATTTTGTCTGAAACTTTTTGGAAATTTTCAGCCTGAAAAGGTGGTGTTGAAAATTTCAGCCCAAATAGTTGAAGTC
Organism: Trachemys scripta elegans; assembly: GCF_013100865.1. NCBI lineage: Eukaryota > Metazoa > Chordata > Testudines > Emydidae > Trachemys > Trachemys scripta. Next base: position 20,668,537 of record NC_048312.1, on the reverse strand, counting down.
TGGCAAAGTTGAAAACAGGATATAATAATATGAAGTGTGGGGCAACCTTAATAATAGGCAGTTCTACCAGCCTTGCCTATAATAGAGAGGTTACGTTTGTATTTGGGAGTGGGAACTGGAGTTAGTAGCTGGGAGTAGGTCCGCATAAACGGAGTTTACCTCTGGGCATATAGGAGTGCTGGGGCAGTCAGTGGCACATGTCACTAAAGGAGAGTTCTGACAGCTTGGAATTCAAACTGGGGGCTTGTTGCTGGAAAGACGGGTACAGGAAGGCATAGCGCTCAGAGCAGGTCAGGATCGGGTTGGGGAGTTCCCCAGTCTTGGTGGTGGCTATTGCGGGGCTTGTTACGATGGAGCGAATGTTGCGTCCTCTTGAGGTGAGGGAAGGAAGCAAGGAGAAAGAACAGGGACAAGAGAAGAAATTTATCTGTAGGAACTTCCTGGCCCCAAGCAGTGCCCCAGCCAGACACGTGAAGCATGTGGAGCTGGGTTGGGTCACGTCCCTGGTGTTCCCCATCCAAACTGCTCCCGCAATGCAGCGTATGTAGGGATGTAATGACAATGCGGAGTTGAGGGCAGGCGTGCTGCCCCCAGAAAAATTACAAATATCCATTTCTTGCATGTTCAGATCAGTTTTGTGCCAAATCCAATCTCTTGTATGATTTCTCTCTCTCCCCTTTCAAGGGGTGGGAGTGTCAGAACTGGCCTTCTTTCCCAGTAGGAGGAGGAAGCTGGGTCATGAATGGGGACTTCGGCTGGGATGCCCCCTCTTCCCTGGTCTGCTTCAGCCGTGGTAACACGCACTGGCAGGGAAAGACCCAGATGCCTCCTAGCCAGCAGAGCCGCTCCTAGGCATAAGCAGACTAAGCAATTGCTTAAGACCCCAAACAGTTGAAGGGGGACCCCCTCTTTGCTTTTTATTATGTGTTGGGGGGGAATATTCCTGCTTAGGGCCTCCAATGGGCCAGCACTGCCTCTGCTACACAGGCTCCAGCTCCTCCTGCTGCTCCCATTGCCAACCAGAGAGGAGCAGCAGCTCTGGGGGAGCAGGTTTCCTCCAGAGCAGGGGGAGCTCCCCTCCCTTGGCTTTAGCCAAGTAGGGGGAGCTAGACTTTAACCCCTGGATAGAGTGCTGTCAGCTTCAATCCACCTATGGTAATTTCCCCAGGCACCAGCTTTTAGATCCCTTTTTCTCCACGGGTGCCTACATCTCTGCGGTTCCTCTGCTGGGCACCTGTGTCAGCCTGCTCTTGTAACCGTCTGTGCTCTTTGGGGAGTCCAGAATGTCACTCAGACCTGCAGACAGTGCTGCCCCATCAGCCCTCTTTGCTTGCTCTGGATCCATCTCACTACCTCCCATTCAGTCTGCTACCCCGTCTTTCATTTGTGCATTGAGCCTTTAGGTTCTCGGGTTCTCACACCTGTCTCAAAGTGCCTAGCACTGTTGTTGCTCTGCAAATAATAAATAGTAAGCAGAGGGCCTGGATTCAGGCCTTAGCGGGGTTAAAAATCCCCACCCCAAAGTGTTTAAAGTCCTGCCTCTCTGTGAATGCTTAGGGACCTTAAATAGTCCTTTTAATTAAAAAAAAAAATGTAATCTCTATAGTTTATCGTTGTTCTCCTGCTTTGTGATTCATCAATCCTGAGCGCAAGCAGGAAGCAGAGGGTTTTAAATTCCCCAGCGCCTGGTGAGGGTGAGCGCTAGGAAGAACACTGAAGTTACTGTGTAAGGCTACACTTCTGTGTTTAAATCATCCAGAACTTTGACTGCTCCTGCCAATATAACCAGGGCTGGAGTTCTGGAAACTAGTAGCGTCAGGAATTGGAACTCCCTTTTATAAAGCTGGCCTCTGACTGGTGTGAAAAGCTCTGCCTCCCATGCTTACAAAAGTCCTTTATTGCAAATTACCAAAGCAGACGCTCTCTGGGTGACAGTCACTGGAAAGATGACCTGCACCCGCCTATCTGGCGTTTCCTGAGAGTCAGAGAATGTCCTCCAGCAATGTGAGGGAGTGAGGGGCAAGCTACCCCACCTGATCTGCTCCCAACTGTTGACTCTACTTCCCACTGTGGCACCCCTGGGGCAAAACACACCAGTTTTTTCCCTACAGACCTTGTTCCTTGTTGGAGGGGAAGGGAGGGGACAGGCACAGCACCTCCTACTCAGGTTTGCGCATGCAGCTGACAGGATCTGTCAGGGAAGAAAAACCAGGGTGACTTCTGAAACTGCATCAGCACCTCAGAGGATCTTGTCCCCAGAACAGCCCTATGGCTTTGCTCTGGCTCTGTCTGCACATCTTTTCCCAGCACCTCCAAATCTGCCCCCTCCCACTTTCTCCCTGTTTCATTCTGTCATTTCCCCTCAGACCTTTTCGTTCCTTCTCCTTGTCTTGCTATGTCTCCTTCCGAGTTTTGTTTGTGATCTCTCTCCTGTCTTCACTTTCTGTTATCCCCTCCATCCCCCACACTCTTTCCCTCTCCGATTCTTTCTTTCTCTCTGCTGTTTAATGGCTTTGCCTGGATGTACAAGCCCTTCCTGAGAATAGCTGGCACACACAGCATTGATGTTATAAATAATGTTGGCTTCTCTCCCTGCTCCCACCCAGCCCTCATTGCATGAAGCCGGGCTGGCCTGGTTACAGAATCCTTCCCTGTTTAACATCTCCCAGACAATGAGACACCTCCAGCCTATTAAACAGAAGCCTCCAAAGATATTTACCATTTTAAAAATCATACTTAATAATTTTTCCCCTTTGAAGGCTGCCAGCCTCTCTGAGACTCAGAGCCATCCTTACTGGAAACTTCTCCTTTGAACATGCTAATTGCGTGGTTTCCGAAAACATTGTACCAAAGGGTGGGAAGAGATTTAAAGATCCCTTTAATACACCCACTCAGAGGCAACATTTCCCTTCACAGGGAGATGCCAGCTGGGGCTGCTTTGTAAAATCGTATTCATCGTGTTTCCAATTTCTTAATCCGTATGCTCCCAACATTTACAATAAAACGATTATTACTGTTAATTTAAACAACAGCCAAAAAGCCCTGAGTCCTTTAAACAGATTTGGGAAGAGCTGTATCTGTCTAATCCTTGGAGCTGGTGAATCCCAGGCTTGCAGTAATTGAATATAACACGCAGTGCCAACCTGGTTAGTAAACTAAAGTACTTAGACTGACAAGTTGTAAACACATTCGAAACAGCTCTGGCCCTGGGCCAGTGTACGCAGCGTGTATAATATCCAGCACTTTTAACCACTCAGACTGGCCTGGATTCAGGTTGCAGGATTGCACCAATGGCAGCGACCCAACGTATCAGCTTTGAAATCCCCAGGAGAGCTGAATGCACAGTCCAGCTGTGGAGGAAACACCAGCCTGTGAATAGTGCTGCTGGCAACCCATGCTCCTGAAGCTCTTGTTCTAATCAGTGCTCCCTCTCCCTCCTCCATGTTCTGCCTGCAGCTCGGGGAGAGCAGGAGCAGAGAGCACTGATTACAACAAGCTTCAGAGCTGACTTGGTGCAAAGCTTCACAGAGAGAGCTCTCACGATTGACAGATGGGCTCTGGCTGCTGCCACGAGATGCTCTTACGAGATGCATTTATTTTTAAATTTGTGGAGGAGGGTAGCTGAGGGGAGGTGGGGGAGGAGGGTTCGAGAGGAAGGGGAGGAAAGGGTTGGGGATGGGATAGAATCAGGATGCTTGCTGGACACCTACAAGTGAAAAACGGGCCAAGCCAGCCTGAGAGGAAGCCCAGCATCCACCCCTCCCCAGGTCAGGCAGGGAATATATTGCTTTCCGCCATGCGCTGCTCCTGCACCCTGCTGATGACTCCCCACTTTCGTCTTGTAGGAGTGCTGCCGCTTGGCCAGTGTTAATTTGGTAAATGTAGGGCCTACTTCCCACCGCGCTGTGCAACAGCTGGGTGTGCTCAGACTCGGAGTTCCTTCTCCATGCGAGTGGAGGAGTTCCTAGTCCTAGCAGATGTTCTTCTCCCCCATGTGCGACGGGGCTGTTTTTCCAGGTGTATGTGCTCGGCATTCCACTTCTTTCTCTACCTGGACTGCAGAAGCACGGCAAGGAGTGAAGCTCTGGTCCCTGGGGCACTCCCCTTGTTTGTTAGAAGCACCAGGCGGAGCAGTGAGTGCTCTTGGAATTGGTGTGCACCTCCCTGCTCTGCCTCTTTGCTTCAGTGGGGGAGAAGGGCGTGGCCTCCTTGCCCACACCTGCTCACCACTTTGACTCACCACTGATGAGAGGGTGAGACCATTTCCAGTTCTGCAGATGGGAAAGGAGACGGCAGTTGGATGATTGAAACTAACTCCCTGTTCCTGCACCTGCTGAAGTCTGGTGCCAAATTCTCCATGACTTTCCTGGGCCCAGAGTACATTTCCCTGAGCGGGATATAAAGAGTGGAGGATGCAGTCCCCCTTGGAGGGTGAAGAGGTCCTGGTGCTGGATCCTGATGCGCTTCTGGTGGCGAGAGCTGCCCACTCAGTAAGGTACCAGATAAAACTATCAAAGCAGGAAATGTGCATTGGATCATCCATTCTCAGGAGGGAAGTGTTGAGCAGCAGCATAACCCAGGCAGAAGAAACGTGGTGTCTTATTGATCCCTGACAGCAGTGGGAGAAGCAGCAGCAGATCATCTGAATGAGCTCTAGGAATCCGTGTGTAATTTTCAGATACTGCCCTGGAAACCTTTAATGTGCTCTGAGGCTGTAGGTTCAACTCCCCTGGGGTTTCCTCATGCAGCTGCCGCACTGCAGCCTGAGGCAGCCAGGCCACTTGGGCTGGATAGAACTGAAGTCTCCAGCATCACACTTGAAGCTGGTTACATAAAAGGGATTAAAAACCACTGCAAAGCCTTTCAGAGGTGACCTCTCCATCTGATGGCCTTGGGGAGGCCAGCCACGGCAGAGTCCTGGGAGAGATGTTTGAACCTCTGAGGAGTAAAATCTTTTATTAAATATATATTTATAATATATATATATATAAGAAATTATATAGAAATGTTAATTTTAATATGTATATAAGAAATTTTAAGAGTCAAACCAGGAGCTTCCATCTTTACCATCTGAGAATACCCAGTAGGGATTGTTAGAAATCGGAGCCAATTCCTATGAATGGGAAAACAGGGGCTTCTAGAGCTGGAAGAGAAACTGGGTGACAGTAAATCTATAGCAATATTTTTTGGGTTAACTTAAAAGAGATTTAAAGGACTCATCCGAATCGGACTCTGTCTGTCTATACAAAATTCATTATATCGCTCCTGTTCCGCAGCTTTGCAATTCCGTGTTTACAGATTGGGCCTGTTCCTCACGGTCCTACACTGTCATCAGGCAGGGCCTGCTGATGAGAATGACAGTGCCATATCAGTAAGGTACCAATCCCACCATTTGCAGCAGGAGGGAGGTTGAAGTGGTGATGGGTTTTTAACGTTTTTTGTGACGTTATTTGTAAACATTGCAACAAATCCTTGGCCGTCCAGGAGCTTCATGCCTGGCCTTGTATCACAGATCTGGGCCACTGGGCATTTCGCAGCTACAGCCAGGAGAGAGCTCTGATCATCAAAGTGCCCTGGCTCCTTCCCCTTGAGTTGAAGGAAATCTGTTAAAAGTTTTAGGCCTATGTTTTTGCTCTGTGTTTGTACTGTGCCTAGCCCAATGGAGCTGTGGTCCAGGGCAGGGCTCCTAGGCATTCCTGTTACGAGTGATATTTAATAATCATAAAATAGATGAGCAGTTCTGATTATGTAAAGTAGAGGGCAGTGGTACACACACACACACACACACACACACACACACACACACACTTAAAGATGCTGTGCCTAATCACTGGTGTTTTCCTTGAAGCTTAAACTGTCTGCTGGATTACAAATGCCTGAGCTCCCCGGAAACTCCCTTTCAAGATGGCAAAATACATTGTGTCTCTAAGAATTTCACTGAAAGGAGGATGCAAACTCAAGTGCTTTCCTCTTCCATATCTTAGCTGGCTTGTGTATAGTTTTTACCTGTTTCTTTAGAGCAGCTTCCATCTACCGTTTCCTTTCACGAGGTGTTGCGATATTTGACACACTGCAGAACTACCAGAGAGGAGCCATTTTAAGGTCTTTCACTCTCAAACAGTGCTTACACAATTTAATAAGAGTGCTAAAAAATGTTGTTGTTGTTGTTGTTGTTGCTGAGGCTTAACCCCAAAAGAGGATCCATCTCTCTTTCTCGGAGTTGCATGTGGGCTCAAAACAACATCATAATGAGACTGTTGCTGCAAACTTTACGATGGAGAGGCTACCCTCTCTCCATAATAAATCACATGTATCTCCAGAGCCCAAAACCAGGGTCTCCCAGCTAAAGGAGAGCTCTGTTAGCTTTCAGATATGGAAAAGACTCATGTTCAGCCAATAGCATGCAGCCTACTGTCATATTCACCTAGATCCCAATCCTGTTCCCACTGACATGAACAGCCAAAACCCTTCTGATATTCACTGGGGCAGGACTGATTCCCAAACTATCCATGCACAGCCACCATAATGACTCTTCTAAACAATGCTCCTGTTTTCAAGGAGATTTGACTGTATGAGTGCTGGAAAGGGTTGTAGGCAGGACCGGCTCCAGGCACCAGCCGAGCAAGCTGGTGCTTGGGGTGGCAGCTTGTAGGAGACGGCATTCCGCCAAATCCTAGGGCGGCACGGCCGCTTTTTTTTTGGTAGTGTTCCGCTCCGGCCGCCCTGTAAGGGGTGGCGGCGCGGAGGACGGGAGTGCCCTGCAGCAAGCCCGGCAGGGCAGCCCGCATCCTTCCCTCCCAGCCGACCAGAGCAGTGCAGAGCCCTCCCGGCAGGCGGCGGGGCCGCGTGGCAGCGCCCTGCTGAAGCCCTAGCCGCCCCCCTTCTCTCTCTCTCCCTCTCCCGCTCCCTCCCCCTCCCCCCGCTAGCCGGGGCACATCTGCAGCGCAGGGAGTCCCCCTGCACCCTGGCTCCTGCTGCCCTTCAGGTTTTTTTTTTGCTTGGGGCGGCCAAAAAGCCAGAGCCGGCGCTGGTTGTAGGAAGCAGTGTTTTGCGTTAGAGGGAGACCAGGAAATGTAAAACAGAATTTCAAATAGATGGACATTTCTAATGAACTGTATTGTAACCGTTGGACTCTTTTTCTTCAAACTTTGTAGAATTGCTCCCTTTTGCCTTTGAGATTAAAATCTGGCTGTTTTCAGGCCAAATGAAGTTTCCAAGTCACAGTTTTATAGAGTTGCTAAAATGAGGTTTTATAATAGACACTTTAACTGAAGAGGTTACCTCTAGAACTGAGTAAATAATTGATTTTTTTTTCGATTTGGTGTCTGAACTGAAAAAAATCAATAGAATTTTCTGGGGTTTTCTCACTCTGATGAAAAACTGAAAAAATGTGACTGAAATGACATTTTGAAATGAACTGTTTTGATTTTTTTCCCCCTCATTTTATTTGGCTGAAAATATTTGCCGAATTTGCAGTTAGTTTTGGTTGCCCCCAAACTGCATTTTTTTGATGAATTTACTGTACGTCGCAAAAATGTTGCCCAGCTCTAGTTACCAGCTCTCCATAATATCTGTCTCTAGCCTTTATTATTACCCACATGACTCTGAATTCTTTTTTCCTGTCTTTCTCTTGTCTTTGCATTTTCGCTTTTGGGTTGTCTCTGTGAAAGTACTAATGTTGCATGTAATCCAGATAAGAAAAACCCATTTAGAGAATCAGCACTGAGATCCCAACCAAGTAGTGCAGATTATCCTACCCGCTAAATAAAATAGACCTGTTAAAAGAATAACCACTGGGGCAAGTTGGTGCGTGAGAACTACCTTAGCGAATGGCAGAAAAGAAACAAGCAGTCATCTTGTGGAAACCCCAGACTTCTGGGGTGGGGAGGGGTGTCCAGTGACACACACAATTATTAGTCAAGCTCATGGAGAATTATCATTACGTTTCTAAGTTACTGGGTAAATAAACTCTGTATATTATTTTTATCTTTGTACGTGTGCCCAGAAGCTGAGTGAGTGTCACATTCTTTATTAATCTATAACTAAATACAATAAATTTAGTTTGCCCTGAGGTCATATTTTCTAGGCTGAATAATGCTCCCCACTCCTTTCCTTTCATCTTCTTTCTCTGTAGAGTGAGCCAGATTTGGAGAAGGGCTTGGAGATGAGAAAATGGGTCCTGTCTGGAATCCTAGCCAGTGAGGAAACCTACCTGAGCCACCTAGAGGCTCTGCTGCTGGTAAGCACTTGTCACAGACACCAGATTTAATGATAATCTTCACATTTCCAGAGCAATTTTAATTCAAAGATTTCCAAGAGCTTCACAAACACTGACCGTCTCACAGTGACCTGGTGAAATGTAGGTAATTGTTATCCTCATTTTGTAGGTGGAGAAATGGAGGCATAGAAAAGCAAAGGGACTTGTCCTAGGTTACACAGGGAGTCATTGGCAGAGCTCGGAATAGAACCCAGGAGCCCTGACTTCTAGTCCTCCTGCTTTAACTACTACACCTGCTACCCGCCAGCTAGTGGAATAGAGATTAAGGGGACAAAACAAGGGGCTCAGGGACTGTAATTTCAGCATTCCTATCCTGGGAAAATCTGTGAACTGGGAGTTGCTGAACTACCCCAAGGAGAGAATTGGTACAGTCTAGTGTTTAGAGAGTCACTGAAGTGTCAGTGGGAACATCATGTAACAGAATAGGGAGGAGGAATTAGAACATGACGACAAAGACAAGTTTACTTGGTGCGTGTAGTAACAATCTCCGCGATTCTATGTTTAGCCCATGAAGCCTTTGAAGGCTGCTGCCACCACTTCTCAGCCTGTACTGACCAGTCAGCAGATTGAGACTATTTTCTTCAAAGTGCCTGAGCTGTATGAGATCCACAAAGAGTTCTATGACGGGCTCTTTCCCCGCGTCCAGCAGTGGAGTCACCAGCAGCGTGTCGGAGACCTCTTCCAGAAACTGGTGAGTGAGCTGCCACCACCAACGCTCCTTTAACCTCAGGTTTCAGAGTAGCAGCCGTGTTAGTCTGTATCCGCAAAAAGAACAGGAGTCCTTGTGGCACCTTAGAGACTAAATTTGTTAGTCTCTAAGGTGCCACAAGTACTCCTGTTCCTTTAACCTCAGTGCAGCTTAAATAGGCGTGTCTGAGACTCTCATTCATTCCTTTGCATGGCTCTGGTGTGTGGAGGTCCATGGCTGGATGAGGTGGTAGAATTTTAAATTCGTCTTTCCACTGTGGAGGGGTCATAACTAGGCCGGCAGTTTTGTGCTTAGAGGCTACATCATGATCCCACCAATATTACAAACACAGTCCATCTTCCAGAAGACTTTAGAGCTCCCCACAAAGCCTGCAGTGTGTCACTTGCTGATCATTCAGTTACCAAGGAGGCTGGCATGGCATCCTGACACTTGAGAGAGAGAGAGAGAGAGAGAGACTGTCGGAGCCCTTTGGAGGCACATAGAATAGAGTTCAGTTTCATATTTCACTTCTTGTATAAAATATCCCGTGACACTGCATAGGAGTGAATTAGATGCTAGTGGTGCATTGGCTGTGCAATTACTCAGTATGATTCATATGCTGCCTTGGAGGTTGGAACCATTGTGGTGGAGGACTTCCAAGCAGCTCTCAGAACCCTGCAGTTCTGTCCTCAAACATCCTGTGTCATACCTGACCATCCAGCCTGTTTGAACATGATTTCCTTTGGAGCCTGCTAGTCCTGTTCCAGAGCAAGCTACAGGGATTACTACAGAGGGACAGGAAGTGTGTTCTCTCATCCTAGAGACTTACTACTATTATTTATTACGTGTGTTGTTATAGCACCTAGGAGCCCCAGTCACAGACCCTGACCACATTGCTCTGTACAAATGGAGAACCAAAACATCATCTGCTGCATCCACATCCCCTGCTGACCCCCTCAGCACATGTGGTAGTGCATTTCACTAGCATTTGCAAAATTCTAATTAAAACTTACTAGCCCAGGCACAAAATCCATGTGCCCAGCCTGACCATGCCAGTGATGATATTGACAAAACTAATGAGATCTTACTCCTCCATCAGTAGACCCTTGCTCACCCTGTATTAACAGACAGCTAACACTCTGCCAGCTCTGCACTAGACTGCCAGATCAGCTGCTAGGACCTTGGTGGTGTTTCTTCCTCCTTGAACCGTTCCTGCTGTCTGTGCTCATCTGCCACAGGTCTGGGGGCAGTAGAGCGAGGCAGCCTCACGGGGAATAACCATGTTCTTTCACTATAACCATAGCCAAGGTCAAAACTACAGGTAGCTGCTTAGGTTGTGCACACAGAAGGCCCCTTATTAGGAATTAGCATCTCAAATCCTTCCTTTGTCTCTGCTCTGGCAGCCAGTCCTCTCTTGGAGCTAGTATAACCCAAGCCGTTATCAGATGATTGTTTGTTTCTTTTAGGCATTGCCTTGGGGCACTGCTGCTCTCACTTGGCCAGAGAAATGAATTAGTTTCAGATGTTTGAAAAAGGAAACTGGTGTGTGTGTTTATGTGCATTTCCACTTGTTGCTGCTCTGTTCCACCCCTCCCCTCGCGGCCTCCTATCCGTTTTGCTTCGCTCCATCTGCACTGTTGTTGTTACCTCGTGCTTTGATATTCCACCCTCCTCTCCCTGTGCTTCTGCTATTCCCTTTGCTGTGATGGTGGATGTGTTTTTTCAGTCTGGTGCTGAGAGTTCCCCTAGCAAAGTTCAACAAAAGACCTCCGTGTGCAGAACACAACAGATGAGAATAAAGCAATTTACAGAGCCTGAAGATGACCTAGAGGTTCCCAAGCCAGATATACCTGATTGTCTGCATTCAAAAGGCATCCCTCTAGCCCCTCCCCTATAGTGTGCAGAAAGCAAAGGATTACGGGAGCTTCATTTTCTTTTCTAAAAAGAAAAGAATCTTCACATTCCTTAGGTGTCTCTGATTCCCTGAGTTGGGGAGACATTCCACTGAGTAGCTTATTGGATGGAGAGTGCAGTTCACCAGGGTCACTTAATTGTTAACATCTGTGTGGCAATGCACCAGCTCCCTTCCCTGTTGACTTGAGACAGGGGGACAATATTTTATGTGCCCTCCAGCAGCTCAAGACAAAACCGCAAGAAGCTGCCTTTCACTGCTGGTGTATTTCAGTCAGGAGGAGATTGGTTGGTGCCTTTGCAGATAGGTCATGGACATGGTATGCGGGGCTCAGAGATTAGCTCACAAGGGCTGAGCCGCTTGCTAAAGCTGAGATGCAGGAAGAGTGCTGCAATCAAATGATGCTTGATAAACTGCCTTGAGAGGGTAGCGGAAATAATGCTACTAGCTGAGGGAGAGCTCTTCAGATGAATTACCATAGCTGGCTTGTCCCAGCAAGCTTTGACTTGCTGTATTGCTACTCTGGCCTGAGTTTAAGGCCGTGCCGTACAGATCCCATGTACCTGGCATCCATGATACTCTTTTTCTGTTCCCCTGACCCTTTTGTGTTTGTAACAGAATTGGCAAGCTATGTTGGATCTGTGTTGGGAGCAGCTTTCCCTAGTGTAGCAATAACTCAGCGATGCGGAGTGAACATCCCAGGGAGCTCTGGGCTTGCTTAGCTATTTCAGCTCTGGTGATTCCGTGCAGTGGTCTGACAGATACTGCAACAGTCACTTTATTCCACTATTTTCTCTGACAAACTGAGCGTTTTGCTGTACTGGACAGAGCCAAACCATTCTTAGCAGGCAGTTAAAACCATCTCGACGAGAGAGAGAGTGCTGAAATACCGGACATTAGCGCATGGTCAGTCAGGACGCATATCAGGTCCTTTGAGCAGACTTTTTGCATGTGGCCATACCATGAGGTAGGATTATGGTGATAGTTTGGAGTCTTGATAATTGTACTCAGAGCACTGGTGGCATTCATAGAATATCAGGGTTGGAAAGGACCTCAGGAGGTCATCTAGTCCAACCCCTGCTCAAAGCAGGACCAATCCCCAGTTTTTGCCCCCAATCCCTAATGGCCCCCTCAAGGATTGAACTCACAACCCTAGGTTTAGCAGGCCAATGCTCAAACCACTGAGCTATCCCTTCCCCCCCATACCTATCTCCTAGAACTGGAAGGGACCCCGAAAGGTCATCCAGTCCAGCTGCCTTCACTAGCAGGACCAAGTACTGGTTTATTCTTTTTATTTAAACTGTAAAATAAAGAACCCTAGATTGAAACTGAAGGCAATACACCAAGGAGACTCTGGAATCTTGCATATTGTGGCACTCTCTGCAGTGAGTTTCTGCTAACAGAAACCGTTAAGGTAGCTGTATTATCCCACCTAGTCAGCTGGGGGAGAGAAAGCACCAGCTGTCAAGAGTAGAACGGGGTGAAATATTCTGAAAATATATTGGAGAGCTTTAAAATGTTTGGATTTTTAATGAAAAACTGAAATTGTGTCTCAAAAAAACATTTTTTTTAAGTTAAACTTCTTCATTTTTCAACAACAGAAAAATGATTTTTACCAAAAACCAAATTGTTTTACCAAAAAAAAAATTGTTTCCAGTTTTTCATAGAAAAATGGGAAAATTTTAACCAAAATAAGAATTTTCTGTGAAAACGTTTATTTGGCTCAAAAAGGCATTTTTCATCCAAAAATGTCTTGATGATTTTTTGGACCGACTCTATTCAGGTGTGGTAGGGAAAGAAGAGCCCTTGCACTAATGGAGAAATCAAAGCACTTATGTCCTAGAGATGGCGGCTAGGATGTGATTCCAAAATTGAAATGTTATAAATCTCCCAGCAGAGACTACGGTCAGGATTACTGGTCGTTTGGGGGTGGTGGTACAACAGTGCTAGCGATGGATCATATGCTTTCTGCAGGCCTGGGGCCAGACCATCCCTGGCATCCGTGCACAGTTGCCACTGATTTCAGTAGGAGCTGTGCCATTGTACAGCGGGGCTGAAATTCGTTCCCTCGTCTCTCTGTGGAAAATCACTTTAGGAGGCAGCTCACCGTTTCTCAAGCTACCATTACTTAAATAAACTGTGTAGGGAAAGATGCACAGAGGTACTGGGAAGCTACTCTAGTGCCAGGCTCTCCTGCGGGAGGCAGTGTAGGGAATGATGCAGAAGTACTGTTTGTGGGGGACGCTCACAGCTACGTTAGAAGGAGGGTCTCCGAGCTGGATTCTCTCTAGAATGGTGTAGGATCACTGGCTGTGGGGAAGTTCTCCGCTCCTCCGGTCCCAGTCTCTCAGCAGCAGTCACAGTAGGGAATACTGTCAGTGCTGGCAGTGGACACACGGTAGTCATAGGGTAAGTGAAGGATTGAAAATACCCTCCTCTCCTTTTCAGTAGCGTCCTTCAGTGCTCCTTCTGTTGGTGTTTTTCTGATTGTACGCTGGGAAGCCCATTTGAACTGCCGAGGTGTTTATAGCACAGCTGCATGTGTCTGCAACACAAAGGTTACTTTAGAGTTCAGACATGCTTGGAATTTGCCCAGGGATTTCCCGGCTGGATCTTACGCTGTCTGGCATGAACATGACTGCTGTTTAGAAATCAGCAAACAGGATCAGTGCTAAGACCTAGTGATTAATAATGGCTCATTACAGGATCCAAGGCTTGCTGTATCTTTATCAGGGTCCACCACACATTCTGCTGTTGCAAAATCCCGCATTGCCGTCCAGGCCTTCCAGCAGTCGTTCTGTACTGTGTGTATTGTATTCGACTCTTCAGCACTGCTGTCCTTAATGCTTCAACCATGTGGCTTTAGATAATGTCTGCATGGGGTAATATGTCTTGGGTAATATCTGGGTTTGTTTTAACAGCTTCAGCAGATGCACAGAAGCAAACGAGTAGCTCATTGGGGTCACGTTCGTGCTATAGGCCTGAATCACTCCTGTCTGATTCATATTTCATGGCAAACAGCCAACAGCTCCTGCAAAGTTTCATCCATGAGCTAAAATATTAATAGATGCTAATCTGGCAGTTTAGAAGGGAAAAACTAGGCGATGGTAATAATGATTTGTCATCCTCCCAGGCTAGCAAATTAACTTCTGCCGGTTAAAGGAGCCACCACACCAGGAGCACCTGTTCCAGTGGGGGAGAATCCACAGGAGGGAGGGGCACTTCCTGTTCAGAGCAGCCTGAGTTTCTTTGGATTGGTGTAAATCAGCCTCTTCCCTGGTTATTCAGACTCCCACCAGCAGCTGTCCCAAGCCATCCCCCTCCCTGGTGTTTACTTTGCTTTGTTTTGATTCCTGCAGGCCAGCCAGCTGGGAGTGTACAGGGCCTTCGTGGATAACTATGAGGTTGCCATGGAGACGGCAGAGAAATGCTGCCAGGCCAATGCTCAGTTTGCTGAAATTTCCGAGGTAATGTCATGATGTTCAGACACACGCCGCCCGGAGCTGATTAATACACTGCGATGTCGCTCCTGTGCAGTCTCCGAGTGCCTTTGCAGCCATCGCTCCTCGGAGAGGCTGGGACTGGAGGAGCTGTGAGCAGGGCCGGCTCTAGGCACCAGCAAAACAAGCTGGTGCTTGGGGTGGCACATTTTTAGGGGCGGCCTGGCCGGTGCCAGAATGCCGCCCCTAAAAATGTGCCCCGGCCGCCCTAGCTCACCACCGCTGCCGCTGCCACAGCGCGCGAAACAGCTGATTCGCACGCCGCTACTCGCCCTCCCTCCCAGGCTCTCAAGCCTGGGAGGGAGGGGGAGATCCCGAGCGGCCGTTTCATGCGCCGCTGTTCCCCCTCCCTCCCAGGCTTGGGAGCCTGGGAGGGAGGGGGAGAAGTGGCGCCCGCGCCGCGGCCACTTGGAGTCTCCCCCTCCCTCCCAGGCTCTCAAACCGG